>NC_051214.1:48893958-49016458 GCF_015220715.1 Pygocentrus nattereri
AATCATGTACTTGAGTTAAAGTCGAGACCCCCAAGGTAAAATATTCCTCCAGTAAAAGTAGAAGTTCCTCCCTTTAGACCTCCACTTGAGTAAAAGTACTAAAGTATTTCCCTTCAAATGTACTTAAGTATAAAGTAAAAGTACTAAAAGAGGAATTCTGGCTCTGATGTCCTGTTATCATTTTTATAACCAGACTGGCTTCATGAACTCATTTCAGGTGAAAGTCCTCCAGCGTCTCTCTTGGTAAACCAGTCTTTGAATAGAACGTCATTAATTAGTGACGCTGACGTCTATTAAAATGATCAGAAGCACAAAACACTGAAGGTAAACAGTTTCCATCAGGGAGAACCGAGTGGCTCTGAAATCACTTTTTACACACAAGCAAAGTTTCAGGTTAAGATTTATTTACAACTTAGTTCCAAGTTTAAGTTGAATAAAAACTGGCTTTAAACTCAGGATCACAGATGAGCTCCTTTACTATGTTGATCTGTAGGCGTCTGTTCATAAACATAAACCAGCCCAAACTCATTTACTATAAAATGAAATGGTGTTTGTAGAAATTCAGAAAAAAGCCGCGTCAGTCTCGACTGCATATGTGGACATATTTCTATATTGTGCTCTATTTACACAAAGTTAGGTTAGTTCATCATTTATGTTGAACAGACTCTCCCAAAGTTTTACGCTGCTGCGCTGACGTTGAACCGCGTGCTGCACTGGGTCGGTATGACCAACAGGTCAAAACCAGCTCTAAACAAAGTGACCGCTGGGCCCTGATTGGTGCTCTGGCTTTGTGCTTCTCTCGTTTTGACATGTTACGTTTTTATACACACAGAAACCAAAAGGAACCACAGATTTCTCAAAATGTAGGAGGAAAAAGTTGGATATTAGACTCTGAAATGTAGTGGAGTGAAAGGAAAAAGTCGCCCAGAACTGAGAAACTTCAGTACAGATCCACCAAAAATACTAAAGTACAGAAACCAATTACATTTACTCAGTTACTCAGTTACTCAGTTACTCAGTTACTGTCCACCACTGGTTTCTGCCATACAAGTTCAAAATCCTTTTTTATAACTGGTTTTATAACTGGGTTGAGCAGCTGTGTCAGACGGAATGAATAATTTGAATGAATTTAAGTCAAAAGTGTGAAAGCTCAGTTTTCTCGGTCGCTTGATGCAAATAACAGGAATTCAGAAATTACACATCTTCATCGATGCCTTTTCCAGAATACAGTCAACTTGGACTATGTGAGTCATATTTTGGTAATAGCTGTGGTTAGAGGAACTATTAGAGGGGTGTTCTGACCAGACGCTCTGCTAGACTCAGTAAAGACTTACTGCAGCCATGCAGCATTGAGCAACTCAGTAGGGGTGGGCGACACGGCAAAGAAATATATATCATGATACTTCAAGACATTTTCACGATACACAATATGCATCATAATTTTTAATTTTTGGGAAAAAAAATTAAACTCTAAAAAAACAAACTCTACTGCACCAAAGAGGCCTAATCTTGCTCCTTTTGTAATGAAACATAATTTATAAGTGTTCTTTAAGCACTGACGATATCCATAATATGCTTAGAATGTGTGCTGTGACATAAATTATCAAGGTAACAATAAAATATTGTCATATTATCCACCCCTATGGTGCAGCATCTACACTGCTACCCCGTATGTGTGTTTACATCATTCATTTTGATCAGAAAAAAGGGCAAAAATGTTAAAAATGCCTGTAGGCGCTAAGAGACTCTTATTATTGCTATCATTTTATTGTTTTTGCAAGGACTAACACAATTCTGATAAAAATCTCTGTGTGAAATCTGATATACGGCCCTTATAATTGTTTGCTTTTAAATATTAAATTATTTAAATATTTCAATTAATAATATTTTAATGTATTTATATGGAATCTTCTTCTTCTTCTTTCGGCTGCCCTATCCACTGCCTCCTCTACTTTCACACCAACCATCTCCATGTCCACCTTCACTACATCCATAAACCTTCTCTGAGGTCTACCTCTTCTCCTTCTACCCGGCAGCTCCATCTCCAACATTCTTTGCCCAATATATCCACTATTCCTCCTCAACACATGTCCAAACCATCTCAACCTGGCCTCTCTGGCTTTATCTCCAAACTGCTCCACCTTCACTGTCCCTCTGATCTGCTCATTTCTAATCTTGTCCATCCTTGTCACTCTCAACGAAAATCTCAGCATCTTCATCTCCGCCACCTCCAGCTCAGCCTCCTGTCTTTTAGACAGAGTCTCCAAACCAAACATCATAGCATGACGCGCTGCTGTCTTGTAGACCTTCCCTTTCACTCTTGCTGCTATCCTTCTGTCACACATCAGCCCTGACACCCGTCTCCACCCACTCCATCCTGCCTGCACCCTCTTCTTCACCTCTTTTCTACACTGTCCATTGCTCTGGATGGTTGACCCAAGATATTTGAAGTCATCCACCTTTACGACCTCCAGTCCTTGCATCTTCACCTTTCCACCTGCCTCCCTCTCATTCACACACATGTAGTCCGTCTTGTCTCTACTGACCTTCATTCCTCTCCTCTCCAGTGCAAACCTCCACCTCTCCAGATTCTCTTCCACCTGCTCTCTACTCTCACCACAGATTACAATGTCATCTGCAAACGTCATGGTCCATGGAGCCTCCTGCCTGACCTCATCTGTCAACCTGTCCATCACCATTGCAAACAAGAAGGGGCTCAAAGCTGATCCCTGATGTAACCCCACCTTCTCATGGAATAATTCATTTTATTTATTATAATTTATTAATATGTTTTAATGACTGTACTGAATTTTATTCTAACTTTCACTTCATTAGGAAGTATATGGAAGGAAAAATATGTTTTTTTCTAAAGAAATATCACACAAATCAAAAGTATTTCATATCTGTTGAGGTCTTTACATTGATGTCCACATGTTTACAGTCTCATGCACAGGTGTGGACAAATAAAGCCTTATATTATATAATAGGATGCTAGTATATGTGAGCAATGTATGTTATTCATATTTAAAATATTTTCTGTCATATATTGCTCTATGTTTATATGTGATACACGAGTGTGTTTGTATACGTTGATATTTGGCTGAAATACATGAACAAAGTTTCATATATATGTCCATATATGACTCATATATGTTGGGTATGCAGGAAACGCATAAATGCCAATATAGGTCATATATTTGAAATTCATATATCAGATTTCTATTTGGGTGAACTGAGCAGATCTTTAAGTCATGACATCTTTTCTAACTCCCTGCTAAGTGCTCTGATATACACAGGCTTTAAAATGAAGTTAATCTGTATTATATTTATACACATTGTCTTTATTTGCATTATGTTTTAAAGGGGAACTTCATCAAATGTAACAATTCTCTGCATCATTAAACCATTAAGATGTAAACAGGGTTTGGTGTGCAATGCCCCGCTCTAGAGAAACTTACAGAGCCAGAATTGTTCTCAGTGGTGGTGATAGGAACCAGACGTCCACCTCTAAAAGCTCCCTCACAGAAAGTTTTTGCGTGAAACGTTTACACTGCCTGATGTCTGAGACATTGCTTTCCTATAGTTATGAGAAGGTTTTGGACCAAAACATACATTTAAAATCCATACAGAATGTTCTAAGGCAAGAAACCGGTCGGATTCCTATAGTAAAAATGTCTATATTTATGTTTTGGACATCTGTCCCTATCACCACCACAGCAAAGACCTTTCATTTCATACTAAACGCCTCTAAATAACTTTGTTTACAGCTTTATGTTTGAATTATAGTGAAATTTTAAGGGTTCGGTGGAATTCCCCTTTGAGGTGGAATCTTCTGTGCACCAGTTAATGGCAGTGGTGACTTTTTCCCTACATTTTGTTCCCCTAAATGACTCAGCAAGTGCATATCTCGTGAACATACAGGCACACTAACTCTACAACCTCGATATCTACACAGAACCTTATAATGAGAACCTTATAAAGCTAAAACACCCAGATACTACAAACCTTCTACAGAATAAAACCTTCTCAGTCAGAAATTCTCAGCTAGATATTCAAATATAGCTCGATTTCCTTCACAGTTGTAACAGAAAAGGACCGCCCTCTGCTGGACACTTTTAGAACAGTCATAAGTCGGAGACGAACTACAACTCCCGTCGTCGCTCCGTGTTGGTTCGGACCAATGAAAACACGCGCCTCATGAATAATATGTATCGAGACTTGTGATTGGTCATCCACGTGGCCATGATTGAAACGTGAACGTTGTGGTTTTTGGTGTTTGGAAGCCGGTTGTTTACCTTTTTCTCTCCCTGGTTTTTTGGGCAGGTTTGTTCGCCGTTTTGAGCAAATTTATTGTGTTTTTTTATTTTATTTTAAATACACCATGCCTGTTCATTCTCGGGACAGAAAAGAGTCTAATCACGAAGACATGGACGTGGACTTTCCTGAGCAAGAAGGCAGCAGCTCGGACGAGGAGGACACAGTGAGCTCCACCGCGTCTGAAGATGGAGACACTTCAGGTCAGTATGAGCCTTTAATGGTCTAGATACGCCATGTGAACACTAAAGCCCCCAGTCTGTACGAAGTTCCACCGAATTTCCCGTTCCACCTTAAATTGCGCAGCAGTTACATTGTGGCGCCTGCGGGATTTAAGGTGGAACGGGAAATTCGACAAAAAGCAAACTTCAGCCTCGTGATTGGCTCATATCAACAGAAAAACGTGTAATTCTCCACTCTTTAAAAACGGTTCCTCAAAGCTTCTTGGGTAAAGGCAGTGGTTGCATTTAGAACCATAAGTTCTACTCTGTGTAGAACCATTTGCATGTATAGATGGTTCTTTGCATGGTGAAATGGTTGTTCAGATTGATGGGGGATATCCTGTTGTGTATGGCTGTATGCAGCACAAGTTTAACATCATAACCATAGCAGAACCTTTTTTTGGTGCTATATAGAACCGGATAATAAGCCGGAGAACCATTCCAGCATGCAAACAATGATTGAAGCGTGCGAATGGTTCTGAATTCTTGAAGAACCTTTTTTTTTTTAAAGATTGCAGACCCCTTTGCGGCTATACCATATGTACCATATGCAACACGCCGGTCTGAAGAACCATTTCAGAAGAAGTACCCTTGAGGAACCATCTATTCTAATTGTGTAGTGTGATTAATGCAACCTGTCAGGAAGAAAAAAGAAAGTTTTTCGTTTCCATAATATTTTGTTGTAATGTTCCTGAGGGTGGTTCTCTAACAGCTTGTGTCAGGCCGGTGCCTGTAGGCCTGGGCGCTCATGATGTGTTTTCACATTTCCAGAGATGGATGATGAAGATTGCGAAAGGAGGCGGATGGAGTGTTTGGATGAGATGACCAGTCTGGAGAAGCAGTTCACTGACCTCAAGGACCAGTGAGTAGCATTAGATTTTGGACACTCAGAAGATAAATTGGTAGACTACCGTAGCGCAATACTACAGTAATACACAAGCACAGCGGGCCTCATTTACCAATATCTCCCTGATGTTTTCTCTTAATGGTGCGGTCTTAAAGCACAGGGCTGTTCTCACCTTTGTGCTTGAGTGTATGTAGATTCAGTTCTTACCTAAGAACAAACACCACATAATAAACATTGGTGAATGTCAGAATGTCAGTCTTCATAAAAACTGCATAAGTGGGTAAGGAAGAGATTTCTTCATGAGAACGGTTGCTGAATGAGGCCCAATGAGGTTCAAGCCTGAGTAGACTGATAAATCAATGTGATCAGTTATTAATCTCAGCATTACTGAGCTCTGCTAAAGCCTGAGTAGACTGATAAATCAATGTGATCGGTTATTAATCTCAGCGTTACTGAGCTCTGCTAAAGCCTGAGTAGACTGATAAATCAATGTGATCAGTTATTAATCTCAGTGTTACTGAGCTCTGCTAAAGCCTGAGTAGACTGATAAATCAATGTGATCAGTTATTAATCTCAGTGTTACTGAGCTCTGCTAAAGCCTGAGTAGACTGATAAATCAATGTGATCGATTATTAATCTCAGCGTTACTGAGCTCTGCTAAAGCCTGAGTAGACTGATAAATCAATGTGATCAGTTATTAATCTCAGTGTTACTGAGCTCTGCTAAAGCCTGAGTAGACTGATAAATCAATGTGATCGGTTATTAATCTCAGTGTTACTGAGCTCTGCTAAAGCCTGAGTAGACTGATAAAACAATGTGATCAGTTATTAATCTCAGCGTTACTGAGCTCTGCTAAAGCCTGAGTAGACTGATAAATCAATGTGATCAGTTATTAATCTCAGTGTTACTGAGCTCTGCTAAAGCCTGAGTCGACTGATAAATCAATGTGATTGGTTATTAATCTCAGCGTTACTGAGCTCTGCTAAAGCCTGAGTAGACTGATAAATCAATGTGATCGGTTATTAATCTCAGTGTTACTGAGCTCTGCTAAAGCCTGAGTAGACTGATAAATCAATGTGATCGGTTATTAATCTCAGTGTTACTGAGCTCTGCTAAAGCCTGAGTAGACTGATAAATCATCGTGATGATCAATTAATGTCTTGGAAAGTGTGAAAACCCCGACTTCCTTTATCATGAAACTTTGTCAGGTTGTACAAGGAGAGGCTTAACCAAGTGGACCTCAAACTACAAGAGGTGAAAGCTGGCAGCGCTCCCGAGTATCTAGAACCCCTTGCCAACCTCCAGGAGAACATGCAGATCCGTACAAAAGTGGCTGGTGAGTGTCCATTAATGAAAACTGCATCAAACTTGAGTATTATATTAGTAATCAAGTAATCTGCTGATCTGATGAAGAAATGGCCAAACAGTCAAATTCATTTAACTGAATTACGGATTCAAACATTCCAAAATACCTACTTTTGCCTTTTGCCATCCCAAATCTGCACCCAGAACCAGTTTTCTGCTTGTTTGGGTGAGGAGCTCATTATCTCTGGTTTACTTTCACACACAAGAATTCCAAACCATGATCGATTGCGGTGCGTCTCTTTTCTGCATGCAGTGGTCGGGACTAGCTTTGCTGCTTTTTATGATTTTCCTTGGATACATACTCTCAAATGGCAAAGAACAGCACTTTTTGTCCAAAACCATTTCGTCAGGACCAACATGAAACTTGGTAGGTAAAGGTAAGTGACGCAGTCTCGTTACGAAGTCGGCCAATCACGCATTGAACCCCACACATGACACTGAGGAGCGGAGAGCTTCCACCCGTGCGGTGGGCTGCGCCAGAGTTTACTGGAAGCGAATCCCATACCACGGAATTCAGGAGGACCAGAGATCAGATCTGGACCACTTCCAGGCTCACTAACAGCTTTCACACTTGAGCAAACTTGCCAAACCCGTAGAGCAAGCGGTCCTGGGCGCAGAAAACAGCTATAGCATGAAAACGTCCCAAATGTAAAAATATTTTGAGCAAGCTTCATAAATGTTTTGTACAACCTGCAAATCTGTACTGAAAATGGAAATAAGCGCCGGTTGTTTATGAACATTTCAGCTGAAAGTGCAAATGTTACAACTTTCCCCAAAGGCGGTGTTAACTGAAGCAGACTCGGGGTGAGAGTTTAACTTTAGCTGGAAAAAGGCTGAAAATGTTAAAACACAATTAATTCAGTACAGTTAATGTTATTTGAACCAGACAAGCTTTCTAATCTAAAATATATAAACATAAATTCTAAAAGTATATACAATATATAAGCATATATGAAAGAGGCTGTTAGACACTGGCAAATTGACTCAAAATATAACAGCAAATATCACGTTAAATACATTTAAATCAGTGATTTTTTTTAAAATCAGTTCCTAAAGGCTTTTATTTTGTACTATTGTACTATTTGTACAATTCCGTGACTGTGTTGTAAGCCTGTGGCCACCACTGAACCACAGACATCCAGCAGTGCAACGTTCCTAACGGCTCTAATCCTTAAGAATGAAGTCTTGTTAAAACTAGATTGTTTATGAATAAGGATAATTGTCCGGATCTTGGGGCTCTGCTCACTTCCGGGTAAATGTAATGAAGCTGGCTCGTGGTTTTATGGAGCACGCTCACCGGAGAACTCCATGAATTAAGGATATAAATAACATTTAACAAGCCAGACTGAATTGAACAGCTTATGAGCTTTGAGCTTTGCTTTGAGCATCGTAATTCATTACACTTTGATGTGTCTTGCAGGGATCTACCGTGAGCTGTGTTTGGAGTCTGTGAGAAATAAGTATGACTGTGAGATGCAGGCAGCCAGTCAGCACTGGGAGGTATGAACTATCACTAGGGCCTTGTGTTGTAGATTATTTATATATATATATACACACACACACACAAACATATATATATATATATATATATATAAGTGCGTATGTATCAGTTTTACAGTGACTCTTTCAGTAAAGAGTTCTGGCATAGAGCTGTCACTCTAACCGGAACCTACTTATACCATGTTGCATATTCATAATCAGTGAATCTAAAACCTCCAGAAGAACTAAAGTGATGTTTTTCTTAACTTTAATTGTAAAGCAAAATGAATTTCATTGTTAATATAACGTGTAGGTCCAGCTCCTAAAGTCCTAACCAATGGGAGAGCTCCCTTAGCTACATCTACCTAAATACAGAGAAAACCGTCCTGATTTTTATTTTTATTAGACGTTTCAAAATTTTAGCTCATTGCTTCTGACCAAAACTATATATGAAATTATTATATTTAAATAAATTTAATAATTCAATTAAATAATATACGCAATATTAAAGAAGTGATTTTAATAAATTAAAATAAACCATAAACTTCAGGCGTGCCTTTTTTAGTGTACAGAAATCTAAACGCCTGAGGCCTGGGGGATTCCCGCTGTAGACAGAGAGAGGTATTCTGTTGATCTTCACGGTGAAATTTGGGTGTGGGACAAAAAAAGAAAAGAAAAATATGATAAAGTATGGAAGACAAGGTGACTTCTGACTTCTCGCTGCCTTCCAGCCATCGCATTGGCTTGCTCAGTCCCACCAGCAGCACCGGATTTAGTTTAAAGAAGAACTGATTAGATAAACCAGGTATTGCATGATGACTGTAAATACTGGAGTTCCTTGAGGAGAAAAGACATCAAATCAAAATGGATTTTTTGTATTTATTCTAATGTGAGTGTTTTCTGATCAATAAACGCAGTTCTGTTGTGTTTGTTTACATATTATGAGTTTCAGGAATGTCAATACTGCAGTAACATTTAACCAGCAGTATATCGTACAGCCCTGGCTGTTTCTAGCCTCATGTCTCTTTTATTAACTCGTTTATTTTGAGGCTGTGTTGTTTTCATCTGCTTCTCTGACAGAGTGAGAAGCTCCTGCTGTTTGACACGGTTCAGAGTGAGCTGGAGGAAAAGATCAGACGGCTGGAGGAACACAGGCACAGTATAGACATCACTTCAGGTAGAAGTCAAGCCTCTATTACATAAAATATTTGACAGATTTCACTTTCTCATCCGCACATCTGGGTTTTTGACTTGGCATCTTACAGTACCTTGCCTTATTATACCTAACTGTATAGTAGGTTTTCATAATTCTGAAGTACATGTAATTATAAGGAATAATTCTAACCGTTTGACATTATTTTTGAGATTTAAAGTCAGAATTATGAGATACCAGCTCGTTATTATGAAATATCAACTCGGTGTTTTGAGACACTTCCTTAGTGTTGAGTTTCTAACTCATTATTGAGATTATTATTACTTATTCTAATTTATTATCAGAAACTAATTTATTATGACATACTAACTCATCATTATGAGACGCTAATCTTCACTTGCTCACTGTTTTATTTTTTGAGATGCGAACTTGTAACTGGAAACCCCTCATAATTGTGACTGAATGTCTCTTAAAATGAGACGCTGTCTTATAAAATCTGAGTCTGAATTATGATACCAGCTCATTATTATAGGAGATTAACTCATTATTACAAGGCACTAACTCATCATTATGCCATATTTAATCCTTATTATGAGACGTGTTCTTGTTATTGTAACTTACTAAATGGCTTGTTTTATTTCTCGCTAATAAAACGACATTATTTCAGTAAAATTGATCTCACTTTTTTTCTTTACACCAGAACTGTGGAACGATGGCTTGCAGGCGAGGACAAATAAAAAGAAAGATCCCTTCTGCCCTGGCAAGAAAAAGAAACCTGTTGTTGTGTCAGATATCCTTTATTTTATTTTTATACTTTCAGCTACACACTTAAAAATGATGGTACTTCAAGGGTTCTTTAGTAAAGGAAACGGTTCTATATAGAACCATGAACACTCAAACAACCCTTTGCATGAAGATAACGGGTTCTTTGCATTGTAAGATATTTCTTCAGATATATTCAGATTCATATAACACCAAGAAGAGTTCTTTTGTTAGTACAAGCTTGACATTGTAACAGTAGAAGAACCTTTTTTGGTGCTGTATAAAACTTTTCAGAAAGGTTCAACATGGAACCATCTACAACATGCTTGCCATGAAGCTGAAGAACCATTTCACAATACAAAGGATACACTGAACCATACAAAGGGTTCTTTGAGTGTCTGAACCATCTTCTTCACTAAAGAATCCTTGTAGAAGAACCTTTTACTGTAGCACAGAGTAATGGATGCACCCATTTATACTCTTTGCCTTTGTAAAAGGTGTTTTGCCGTCTTTGAAAGCCTCTATGTGGATAGTTATGGCTCAGCTGAGTCCATCTCTAATATAATCAGTAGCTATAGACTTTTTAATCGAATTATATCTATTATATCCAAGTTTGCTTTAGTTAGTATTTGAGTGTTTGTTTCCTTAATCGCTCCCACGACCGTACATTGTTTACATGTTGCAAGACCTGGACATACTTGAAGACTGGACAGCGATAAGAAAGGTTTGGACGGGTTTTCACGAGAGTTGTATTGATTTATGAAAGTGGGTTGTGTTATTCACTGTGCTGTGTTTCACAGGCGATGGCTTCGATGGGACCACACAGAGTCAAAGTTGACGGTAAGATATTTCTGCAGTTTGTCACCCTGACAGTGTGATACCAGTCTGCTGTGAATCATCAGACTTGGGAATTTCCTTATGCAATGATTCATTTTAGGCATGTGTGAAGCGTTCTTATGAGGAGTGTTTAACAGTGTGAGTGCCGTGATTAAGAAAAGGAAAAAAAAGAAACTAATTACTTAAAATTAGTTCAGCTGTATTTCACCAGACATCCACAGCGAGGTCTATTAGGTCTTAGAGAGGTTTACTCTTTTAGGTCAAAACGTAGGAAAACAATTACAGATGTGTTTCATAACATTTATGAATTGCTGACATTTTAAGCTTTTTTTCTCCCTTCTTGTAGAGGGGAAAGATTCACAGAGCTCATTATTATATAATGTATAAATGTAATATTACAATACATGTTATGTCACAATGTGTTTTTCTGATATACTGATAACTTGGAACAGACCACCTAGTGCCACATGAAATAAACAGCCATAAACTATGAGTTCAGTTATTTGTATTCGATACTTTAATACATACTTCTACTAAGTGGGAAGTGTTGATTAAGCAGTGATGATATCCGTGATATGCCTAGAGAAGCATGTCATGAAAACGATGATTATGGTCATAATGCTCAGCCCTACAACACAGCTGTGTCTCAGTTTATTTACATTTCATTACAGAAAAAATATAAGAAGTGGCTAAAAATGTGCCTTACATTACGAAGTTAATATGATCTTTAAACAGGAATGCTGTACTTTATACCATCTCCATCTAACACTCTATATGTTGTAGTACTGTCTGATTTAAAAAAAAAAAAAAATATATATATATATATATATATATATATATATATATATATATATATATATATATATATGTGTGTGTGTTTTATCGTTAAATCCCTGCTTTTTTCAGCTTGTATAAAGTGATAGCATGTGTTAGGAAATATACATAGAATTAACACGCTATAAAATATTATCAACATCTGTTGTATGACCTTCTAAAAGTGATAGGATTGTGAGAATGATGTCATTAAAGGCCCCATGGGTGGGTTCCTGACGTGATTAACTAAATGAGTTCTTATGATTTGTATATTGCCTTTTTTATTCCAAATGTGTTGCAATAAGCATGAAAACAAATAAGCATGGCCATATAAATTAAAACACACCATATAAATTAAAACACGAGAGTATTATGTTGTGGCGACAGGAAACTTGCAGCTTCACAACATGGCTGTGCTACCATCAAATGTTTGAGATGCTTGGGCTGTGCAGTTAACAGTAGGCTGAAATGGGTTCCCTTACGTTCTGGGAGTTTTGACTCTTTAAATTGTGATGGTCTGAAATTTTTGTTTCACTTCTGTCTAGTAAACTCCTAAATATGGTCTGTGGAGCTGTTGGTCTGCTGAGTCAGCACTTTTGCTAGTCTAACAAATTATTCCACAGGCAAGTTTGGTTCTGTCAGATGTGGGCAGCTCGACGCCCTACAGAACAGGTTAGGCTCTGCCTTTTTGCCTTTTCTGACTCGAGTCAAATTTGAGTCTTTACCTCAAATCTTGTTTTGATAGAAAATCTGTTAGAACTGTAACAGGCTGGTGTGTGAGGCTGTTAGCACCAGCACTAACAGCTCCACACCTGTTTACAGTTTACCAGATGTGGGACAGACATTTCAGACTTCAACAGTTTTAAAGACATAATTACCGAAACGAAGGCAAGAGTTTGGGCCGTGGTTGGCGCGCTGAGGCAAAACTGGCGTCCCACTGGCTTTTTCTTCAGCGTTTTCCTGGCACCTCACTGGTGGATAAGCAGAGTGTTGGTCGAAATTCCACGTCTCATCACTCATTCTGCCATCAAAGTCCAGTTTATTTCATTTGTCTCTTTTGTTACTCTTTGTAAATTAGTTTAGTGTATAATTTCGACTTTAATATCATAAATAAAGCCGATTATGCCGTTTCGCAAAGAGTCAGCAGCATTTTAGGCCTGGTTGTTATTTTTTTTCCCCTTTCGATTACATTCACATTCACAGCATTTAGCAGATGTTCTTGCTCAGATCTAGAGAAAGTATCTTTGCTAGTTACAGATCTGAGATCTACAGGTCTGAGAGAAGTCCTGAGCTCAGATACGGCTGGAAACAGAAATCCATGTTGATACCTAAAGAAAAAGAAACGGAGTTAAACTCAGTGCAGTGCAGTGCATTACAATTAATTCTGATCGTTTGGAATATTGGTCTTAGCTTATTTTCCAAAAAGGCTGTGTTAGTATTTGTTTGAGGAAAATAAAGCTAGTTAGATCTTGTATGCAGGACAGTAATCTGGGTGGGTCGAGGGTGGGCCAACAGTCCATATATAGTCATTGGGGTGCCGCCCTTATGAAGCCAGGGGACTGATATATGCTCACTATCTAGGAACCACTGTGTATAATCTTAGCTGTTGTTGTTGTTGTTGTTGTTGTTGTTGTTGTTGTTGTTGTTGTAAGATTGCTCATTTGTTTATTTTAATTAATAATGTTACAGTGGGAGGTCATTTTTTTGTGATTAAGGCAGTTTGCATAGTCAAACATATACATATTTTTAAAAACGGATATTTTTAAAGGTGGATTTTGTTTTTATTTGTTTAAATTACAAATGTAAGGCTACTTTAACACAAAACTAGGTAATATGAATTGTTTTTCAGTGCGCTCATAATTATCGTCTTCATCCACTCTGTGAAAGTGTCGGTGGTGCTGCATGCTTTGTGTAATTACAGTTTTCACCAGAGGGGTCTGCAAATCCTGATTATGTACACAGCGCAGCTTCGAATTATATAAGACAACATGGATATATGAATATGTGGTGCCCTTTCTGTGGCCTGAGACTGTAAAATGCACTTAAACCATATCATGGCAAACTCGGATTAGAAATAGTGACTCATTCAAGATCACATTTGCATCCTGTGAAACTTCCAGGGTCAGTTAATAGATGCCCAGTGTAACCAAACAGGACAGCGAGAAGGTGTGTGGGTGTGTCTGTAATGGGAAAACCTGCTTTCGTTCAGCAGTTCCATCGAAAGCTGAGCGGCATCATCATGTCGCCCGATCTGAGGACGGCCGCTTGTTCTACGACAGCAAGTGGTATAGCCGAGGGCAGGCCATATCCATCAGCCGCAAGGATGAGTACCCCACCAGGTAGAGCCGTGTGAGCTGATTGTTAATCAGTATTGCAAAATTGGCTTTAGCTGTAGTGATTTTAGCCATGCCTGCGGTATGTAAATGAGCCCTCCAGCCAATTGTGTTATGTTAATGAATCAGGGTGTTCAAGGCATGTCCTCCACCAAACATTAATCCAGACCTTTCTTTAACCATATTACAGGATTCAGTCTTCCAACAAGTCAGTAGAAGTCACACACACACACACACACAAACGTTATTGCTTTTCGTTTTTATTACCTTTTATAAGCCTTTTACTTGACTTTTTAATTTGAATTTGCTTATTTATCCTCTTTTTACAATTTTATTATTTTGCTTTTTTTTGTAGTTTTGCTCATTTTACTTTTAATTTGATTAAATTCGAGATTTATTAAGCAGAAAATCTCACAGAAGTCTCAACAACTAAATCTGATATCAGATGTTTGAGTGTTCAGTGTGTCCCTCTCACCCTTTAATACAGCCTCCATTCTTTTCAGGAGACTCACTTTCGGTTTCTCAAAGAATCTGCAGACACACCTCCAAAGTTCAGTCTTAGAAGTTGGTTCAGTGTTTTCTGAAGTGATCAAACACATTCAGTGATGTTGAGGTCTGGACTCTGGGGTGGTCAGTCCATTGTTCTGACAACACCAGCAGTCCCGTTTTTGTCTTTCTGTCTTTTGGGGGGTGGGGGGCAGTTTTGGAAACTCCCTTTTCATTTACCTTCTTTTGACTTTTCCCTTCCTTGTGCGAGTGGATTATCCCATATCAAATCTCACAAGTATCTCTGAAGAAGAATAACTTGAATGGATTTTGGCTTAAAATGAAATAAATAACAAGTGGTCTTTATTTATTTAAGCTCAAAATACTTTTTTGTGAAGTTCATTTATTTCATTGTCGTTCACTTTTGGCAGTAGCAGTTAAACGTGCCTGACAGTAGGGGGTGCACAGCACCCTTTACACTAAAACACCTCTTTGTTTTTCTCCTTTAGTGCCATTATAACCACCATTAACCACGACGAGGTGTGGTACAAGCGCTTCGACGGCAGCAAGTCAAAGCTTTACATCTCCCAGCTCCAGAAAGGCAAATACACCATCAAGCACTCGTAGATGTTCTTCTGTTCTCCACTTCGGTCTCTGTGCCTCTGTTCTGCCCCGGACGCACAGAAGCGTTGACCCCATCTTCGGTTCTTGCTCGGTTCTCATTTGCTTGCTGAAGCTGTGATGGGTTGTACGTCTGTGTGCCATACTTTTTTAGCCCTCTTGGTCTAAGAGGAACACAGTGCTGCTAAGAAGAATAAAAAAAGACTGGTTGCCAAGGAAACAGTGAAAGGACGTGTATGTCTGTGTGCATGCACATGTGCCTTGAATAGGACTACGACACATGAGCTGTTATTTCAAGAAGGCTTTGTTGTAAAAAGTGAGAGAAGGGTGAGGAAAAGCTGCCTAATGCCAAATAGAGCTCTGTGTGCATCGCCAACTCGAAACCCGAGGATAAATCAAGTGTTCTTTGTCATATTATTGTCAGTGCATCGTGTGAGCCTGCTAGTCATTTGTTTTAGTATTTAAAAGGGAAATTCCACCCATTAAAAAAACCCTGCATGATTAAGTGTTTGAGAGTCATTCAGATGTGAAATGGTTCAGACGGCTTTACAGTGGTGGTGATGGGAACCAGGCGTCGCCATGACTACAACACAAATATAGACACTTTATTTACCTCCCAGAACCACCAGAGATCCTACACGAGTCTTCTGAGCTTATATGGAATGTTGATGATGGTAAAATTTCTCTCTCTTTCTTTACGGACTCTTTTGCCTCACAGTGTCCTGCATGTATCTTCCACCATGAATGGATTTTAAAGTGACTTTCTGTGAGGCAGCTTTTAGAGGTAGATGTCTGGTTCCTGTCACCACCGGTGTGAACAATTCTGGCTCTTAAGCGTCTCTAGAACTGAGCGTTTCGCATTAAGCTCCTCTGAATGACTCTGTTTAAATCTTAACCATTTGATTATGCAGAAATTTTGGAAAGTCAATGGATTTCTCCTTTATGTTGTAAGACATGCACATAAACTGAAGCAGAGCCTTTTTAAGCCTCTGTCTAAAGATTGTACATACATACCTCAGACCTTTTCTTTTTCATGAACTTGCTTAATGTTGCTTACGTCCATTTCAGTGCCAGAAATGTAGCATTAAAAGAAGCTTGGATCAAATGCGTAGTTGTTTCGGAAGCCTTATTGAACCATGTTCTCCAAAACATCCACTCTAAAGAATTTTAAAGATTCCCAATCATGGAAAAAAAACACTTCTTGTCCAGTATTTTCTGTCCTCAATGCTACAACGGAAAGTGCCATTGCTCAATAAAGAAACAAAGAAAACCTTAATACGCAGTGCGGTGTAAAGATCTGTTTATCTGGGCAGCAAGCAGGTCTCCTGAAAATAGAAGCTGTATTACCAGTTACTGAAAAATCTGATATTATTTAGTTGTGGAAGCGTCTGTGTAATTATTTGTTAAATGCCAAAATGACATGACGAATGAATAATTTGTAGTTAAGGGCCATTTTGACCGGAAAGTAAATAAATGAAGGGTGGTCTCTGACTTTTGTACGGTACTATATATTTAGTGTTTATGGATTTTAGGCTGTTCTTTAAACCAAACTGATGCACCCAGCAAATTACTTTACTCTCCAGTTAAATATCAGGTCCTTTGCATCACAAGTAAAGCACATAAAATGTTATTTAACTGCCTGACAATAGAGACACCAGGCTTTTACCTAGTACCAGGTAAAAGCACTGGGCCTCATTCATCAACCATCATTCAGAAGAACTTCCTTCTTAAAACCCATTTACACAGTTTTCATGAAGATTCTGACATTCATCAGTGTTTTCTTATCTGGGATTTGTTCGTAGGAAAGAACAATCTACACACACTCAAGAGCACAAAAGTGAGAACAGTTCTGGGCTTTAAGAACACGTCATGAACTTTTCTCAAAGTTTGTTTGTTGTTTCTTAAGAACAAACTTGGGAAGATATTGGTGAACGAGGTGCAACGTGCACAGCGCGAGGCCTCTGCGGCTGCTGCAGGCTCTGTCAAGAAAAGAAAATCAATATGCAATATGTCAGTGCACGAGTATAGTCGATGTATTGGTCATCTCTAGGTGTTTTACTAAGACCAAAGTGCGAATTGGCTGTCCTGGGGTGTCTGGGACTTCCTAATTTAACCTATTGGACCCCCTGAATGTCTCAAAATCAAAATTCTGTGGAGTCCCTGAAAATAAACGTATTTTCGCATTATGTTGTCCGTTAAAGCAGATGCTCTGTTAAAATAGATTCAGTGAAGCTCATCGTTTATCTGCTTCACCCACAATCAGCTCGTCTTTGCTGCACTGCTGTGCGCTGCAGCAGACCAGTTCACCCAGTTGGTCCTTCATAGCCTAGAAACTGTAACTCTGCCCGGCTAGTACTTTGGCCTATCAGGATATGGCATGCATGTAAATGTAGCTTATGATAAATATATGTCTTATCCTGAATGTTGCACACAAACTCTTCCCATACCGGGAAGGTACACCAAACCTCTCTGAATCATCTGTTTACACCTCAATGATGGAATTATAAAGACAATTTTGAAGTGTATATGGACTATGGCTTTAACTACCTCTGGAAAAGGCCAAACCTGCCTGTAAACCAATCAGGACAAAGTGGCATGTTTACCCACCTGTCAATCATGTTTCACATCCTCAGCAAGCAGCAGCATGGAGATTTTTAGCAGTTATAAATGTGACTTCTAATTAAACTAACCTGCTGCGGCTGGTTAGGTCTGATAGAAATAAAACAAAAGCAATAAAGACAGACTGAAAATGACGGAACTAGAGCAGAAGAGTGCAGGAGTGCAGTAGAGAGAGGACATTAGGTTGGTTGGAGGGTCTGAAGAGGGACTCTGAATTTGCTAGACAGGTAATAATTATTTTACTCAGCACATTTGCGCTCGAGCAAAGCCGACAAACTGAGATTTAACGTTAAGCTAGCCTCTCTGTGGGCTCGGGTTTGCTGTGTATGCTCACCACTGATTTAGCTACTGAGAGATGGTCGTGTGAACTGATTCATTAAGATTTTAGGCAGTTAGGCTCAGCATGATTGAATTGAATTCTGCAACACTACACACGAAAACCACGACGAGTGCAGACACTGAAAGGGTGAGACGTCAGTTGTAAAGAAATGAAATGTAAAGAAAACGTGAACGATGTTCTCAAACTCAGACCTAATGATGTGAGTCGATTCCAAAAGAATCGATTCTTCGAGTCCCAGGCCAGTGACTCCAAGAGTCGAAATGCTCGAATTCGACTCCCCGATTCCTTGTGTTTTCTTTGTAATCGACTCGAGTCGAATCGACCTGAGCACAGACTCGGCTCAACGATCCGTCCTGCGCTGCGGCTCGTTTGCTTCAGGATTTGGGTCGCAGTAAACATTTACTAGAATCGGTACACGGAGCGAAAACCAAGAGCGAAGACTTATTCGCCAGCTTTTGATTCAACTTTCCGGTCCACCTTAAATGACGCCGTTCTTACATTCTGACATGCAGGCAGCCGCTGCATAAACTAGAATTTAAGGTGGTGCGGAAAAATCCAAGTTTAGGCTCGAGAAGAGAGGAAGAAGTTAACACCACACTGTTTATTTTTCAAGGGATTGTGACTACAGTCGTGATGCTCTCAGTGCACCACTCAGCTCCAATCTGCAACCTGTAGCTACTCTAAAAACAGGGTAAACCGCGTTTGGAGTGGTCTGATATACTGTCTACTGCACCCCTTCATCACCGGCTGTCTGGGTCGTGAGCCAGCAGGGGGCGCACCGCTCCACGCCGCAGTTCGGCCCCGGAGTTAATCCAGTTCGTCTTCACGTCTGTCCCTTGGTTCAGAGTAGTTTCACCTTGTAGCGTCTAAAATGCAGCGGTTTACCCACGTGGGTGCTGCTTGTTCAGGGATTTGACGCTATTTTTGTGAAATGAACCGCGTGTTGTAATCAGGATCCAGTATAATAAACTCTTCCCATACCGGGAGTCGAACCCGGGCCGCCTGGGTGAAAACCAGGAATCCTAACCGCTAGACCATATGGGAGTGCTGGTCGTCGCCCTGTCAGCAGCGGTGATCTCTGAAATCAGACCACAGCGCCGGCCCGAGAGCTCTTCCCTGGGCAGAAATTGGGTCCAGTGGACCCGCTGTTCTGAATGGGGACCCGGAGAGGTCAATCGTGTCACGTTCTGGTCGCCTTCTCGTGCTGCGGATGGCCGGAACGCCTTAATAAGGCAAATTCCCCGAAAAGTCCAAACCGATTTGCAGGGGAATGACTTGTTTTATCTCTGAGAAGCTGCTTTATGAATATTGCATATAATAAGTACTTCCCATACCGGGAGTCGAACCCGGGCCGCCTGGGTGAAAACCAGGAATCCTAACCGCTAGACCATATGGGAGAGATAGCACTCATCTAATACTGACTGGTGCAGTTCACTCCAGCACACAGCTGTTTATTCCTCTGAGTAATATTGATTATGGTAATGGTTATATGTTTCTAGGAAGTGATAATGGAGTGATGTTGAATTATATAAATATGGTGCAGAGTATGGATTGAATCCTGGATTATCTGATGTCGTAAACCTATCTGGGTTAATAAGCTTATACAGATGTTTTGTTCATACTTTTCTCCAGTTTTAATGTAGTTCATTAAATATGACATACCATTACTCAGAAAAGCACAAATGCCTGTATATTGTCAAAATTATTGGTAAAATATATCCTTGAGTCCTTATATCCATTAATAAAAGGTTTGCAGCAATTAGTAATTTAGAAATTATTAAATTGGAGTATAGAGTCATTTTTAAGTGAGCCAGATAGGCCCAGGCAGCCTTAGGCAGGAAAGTTAGGCCTGATGCTTCTAGGCGAGAGGTGTCCGTGCCAGGCGCTGCTGAGAAGGTTTTAAGAGATGAGCGGACACCTGCGTGTAAGAAATACTGCCTGTTCATTAAAACAAGCCAGCTTTTAGTGAGGAGACAGAGAAGCAGCGAGCAGGAACGGGTCGTAACTCTTAAATAATTAAAAAGCCCAATATGGACAGTCGTGAAAATGGTCCTTGTCAGACGAAGCACAGAGGTGTCAAAAAGTAAATAAACACAGTGAATATAGTGACAGCCAATAGGAACCCTAGGATGGTCGGAGAGGAGGGGTGAAGAAATGACCCCAGGGAGGGGCAATGAGCATATTCGAAAAACATTATAAAATCTGATGTAATGTTTTCGCATTTCTGGCAATCCAGAGGCATTTTGGCGATCCGGAAGACGACTCGTCACCTGAAACTTAATAAAAGCCTTTTTCTTCAAAAGAACCATCCATCCATCCATCCATCCATCCATCCATCCATCCATCCATCCATTTTCTAAGCCGCTTCTCCCTCAGGGTCGCGGAGGGGTGCTGGAGCCCATCCCAGTGGTCACCGGGCGGGAGGCAGACTTCTTCATTCTTGCAAGAAAATCCTTTAAACTTCTTGGCGAAATTGCTTTTTATACTTCGCAAGAACTTTTAATCTTTTGATTTAATAAGCTTTTTCATATTAGAAAACAGATTAAATTAAAATTAGAATATTAAATAAAAAGTTAATTAGTTGCAACATAGCACTACGTCTGAGACACAGGATGGAGGCTGGACTGCTCTGGATCCCGACAGTATCCTGAAGAAATAGGTATAAGAAGGTAAGTATCAGCTGTGCTATATATTCCGTTTTTTCCTGCCTCTCTCTAACAGACATTGTCCCAAAGCAGCTTTAATGCAGAAACATGGGAGCAGCTTCCTAATTAGCGTTGCTGAGAGAGATTATGCAAGATTACAAAATTTGAAAGTAAAGGGAGTTAAAATAAAAAATAAAATAAAAGCATCGAGCCGGCCAGGAGTCGAAACTAGAATCCTCTGACCTGTCAGTCACGTTATCCATTGCACCGCTGTCCCATGGGTGGGTGAGTGCTTAAGTGAGTTGGGTGTGATCAGCATTTAGTCCAGGCTTATACTAGCTGCTCTGTTTGAAGAGATTTTAGTGCCCTTTTAACAGTTGTAAAGAGTTGTAAACAGAGTGATTTAGAGCGGTTTGGTGTGAAATGGTTCAGCTTTCTTGACAGTGGGGGTGATGGGCACCAGGGGTCCCCATGGCTACAACACAGATGTACACCTTTGATTTACTAGATCAGAAACCAGCAAAGTCTGAGATTTAACCATAGAAGATAATGTGGGTTTACTATCAGGCAAACAGCAGGTCACTGATCCCCTTGGTATTTATATGTTGTAAATGCTTATTACTCATTTTTAAGGTGTTTATGAACTCATTCATAACCACTTACTAATTTTCAACCATTGGTGAAATCTTTATACGAGTAGTCTTATTCTAAAGTGGCATCAAATCCTATAAGACAAGCTATAAGCAGAAAAAGGGTGAACACTGAGAAGAGCCCAGACTCAGCACTCAAAACTGAGTGTCGCTGAGAGCGACGGTGCGGTCAAAACAAGGTCACCAGACTAAAAGGTCAAGGGGGTAAAGACAAAACCATCGAGCCAGCCAGGAGTCGAACCTAGAATCTTCTGATCCGTAGTCAGACGCGTTATCCATTGCGCCACTGGCCCTGGGATGAGAGACATGGGGAGGGGTCCCTACAAGGGAAGTTCCCCACATTTTTAAAATTTTGTAGAACATAAAAAAAGTATCCCCAAAAATGGCATCTTGACAGGAGAAGGCAAAAACCTTTGCAACTTTAAGTGCAAGTTAATGGAAAGAGATTTAAATCCAAACGAAATGTTTTTATTTGTATGTATTTCTGTTAATCAGAATTTAAGAAAAACAAACCCCCCTTTCCCTCCCAGTCTCACTGATCCATCCCCCTTTTCTTTACAAACATTTAGAACAATTTAAAAAGATTTAATGAAAAGAATGAGATCAAAAAAGGACGCCAAAACTATAAACGCACATCAGAACACAGAGCTGTGATTTCCCAGTGCACGTAAACTCTTACTCAGACTGTAGAGACTCCGATTTCTCTA
This sequence comes from Pygocentrus nattereri, assembly GCF_015220715.1. Classification (NCBI taxonomy): domain Eukaryota; kingdom Metazoa; phylum Chordata; class Actinopteri; order Characiformes; family Serrasalmidae; genus Pygocentrus; species Pygocentrus nattereri. Next base: position 48,916,151 of record NC_051214.1, read on the forward strand.
CTGTGGTACAGTGTCTCTACATTTTTATTACAGTTAATGCTTAGTTTGACTTGCTGATGTTTACATTGCGTCTTGTTTTAGTAAAAGAGTAACTTAAAGGTAATTAATTATACTGTGTGTTCAGTATGGCCTTGTTTACTTGGCCTTGTTATTTTCCTATAAGGAACATCTTAAATGGAAATTTCTGCATATATGACTGAGATGTAAAGAGTGATTCAGAGTGCTTTGATGTGAAATGGTTCAGAGGTCTTTACAGTGGTGGTGATGAGAACCAGGCGTCTCCATGACTACAGCACAGACATAGACACTTCATTTACCATCCAGAACCGCCAGAGAACCTACACGAGTCTTCTGAGCTTTCATATGGAATGATAAAAAAGATAAAATAGTGGAACATTCGAACAAATGACGGCCTGCGTCCCCTCCACCATGAATGGATTGTGAAAATAGGTTTCAGGCAAAAACCTTTTCTTAGAAATCAGGCAGCAAATTCTTAAACATGCCATGTAATAACTTTCTGTGAGTGTATACAGAACTGAAAGAACCCTTGAAGAACCTTCTGTTTTTTATGGTGTAGCTATTGTCAGGAAAAACACCTGGTAACACTTTATTTGAAGGCTACCTACATAAGGGCTTCATAACACATTCATAAGCACTGAATAATGTGTTTATGAAGCACTACTTGAACATTTATTAAGTGCTTATGTCGGTTCTCGCAACCTGACATAAGATGTTTTATGAAATAAATGACATTGTACTGACATAATATGAATAAACCTTAAACATATTTAAAACACTATACATAATTGCATCAATCATCTTATCTATGCCATGGAGTGAAGAGGGGGGGTTTCCAGGCATATTTCACCTGATATTAATACAACGTTGTCTTAAGAATGCTGACATATATAGTTATGTATAGTGTTTTAAATGTGTTTAGTGCTGTAAATATGTTCAATGTTTATTCTTATGTCAGTACAATGTCATTTATTTCATAAAACATCTTATGTCAGGTTGCGAGAACCGACATAAGCACTTAATAAATGTTCAAGTAGTGCTTCATAAACACATTATTCAGTGCTTATGAATGTGTTATGAAGCCCTTATGTAGGTAGCCTTCAAATAAAGTGTTACCAGGTGTTTTTCCTGACAATAGCTACACCATAAAAAACAGAAGGTTCTTCAATGGTTCTTTCAGTTCTGTATACACTCACAGAAAGTTATTACATGGCATGTTTAAGAATTTGCTGCCTGATTTCTAAGAAAAGGTTTTTGCCTGAAACCTATTTTCACAATCCATTCATGGTGGAGGGGACGCAGGCCGTCATTTGTTCGAAGTAGTGTTCAAGTAGTGCTTCATAAACACATTATTCAGTGCTTATGAATGCGTCATGAAGTCCTTATGTAGGTAGCCTTCAAATAAAGTGTTACCAAACACCTTAAAGCACAAGAGGAAGTGCTGCTACTAAGGCTTGCTCAAGAAGATGTAAAGGTAAAAGCGTGAATGAAAAGTGTCGAGCCAGCCAGGAGTCGAACCTAGAATCTTCTGATCCGTAGTCAGACGCGTTATCCATTGCGCCACTGGCCCTATAGATCTCAGTGGTGGAGGTGGGGCTTACAAAGACCTCCAGTCAAGTGAGAAGAATGCAGTTTGTTTTCAACTCAAAAAGCTTCTGCCGTGACCCGGATTCGAACCGGGGTTGCTGCGGCCACAACGCAGAGTACTAACCACTATACGATCACGGCTCGCCACTGAGCACCCGAGCTCAGGGCTTCTCAAGCATTAGCACTATCGTAATATTACCAGGTCACTCCAGAAGCAGCTGAAGAAGGTTCTGCTCTGGACGCGTCTGCACTCTTACGAACAGCCCGTCTGCGGTTCTCTGAGTTTCACTGGACCTTCTACTGGATTTATGTTCAGGCTGAAATATTACTGAAAATATCTCTCACTCATATAACCAGTGGATTTTATTATAGCCTCAATTCACCAACCATTCGAAGTTTCGGTGAAGATTAAGAGGCTGTAGATATTCACAGGGGAGTGTTATGGCGGCACACGGCCGCAGGGCTTCTATTTAAGCTCCCCTCCCGGGGTGTTTCGTCATCGGGCCAGTGGCGCAATGGATAACGCGTCTGACTACGGATCAGAAGATTCTAGGTTCGACTCCTGGCTGGCTCGGATTTCTATTTTTTACTGTTTTTGCATTCATTTGTTTTACTCTTCACTTTGTGTCTTTTTAACCGATTTATTATATGATTTACCTTTTAATCTTCATTTTTGTTCCATTGTATTCCTATTAATATTCCATTTTATTATTAATTTTATTCTTTAGCTTTAATTATTCTTCTACCCTACTTAATTTACCATTTACCTTTTAATTTTATCATTTTAACCCAAATTTGTTTTACGATAGTCCTTTATTAGTCCCACAATGGGGAAATTCTCAGTGTTACAGCAGCAAAGGGACAGCAAGGAAAAAAAGGAGGAGAATTAACAAGCATGTAATTAACTTTGTTAACTTTGTAATTAAGTTACTTGTTACTATATAGATCAGATCAGAATCCTTTATTGTTCCCAGAGGGAAATTGCAGTTGTTACAGTTGCAACCATTTATGTAAAAGAATAAACACTTTAATAATTTAAAACAAAGATAAAGAGAAAAACTGCAATATGTACACAAGATTTAAGTTCTTATGAATACAGTAAAGTGACGGTTGCTGTGATAATAAATATGAAACATCTAGTATAAAGCAGTTCAATTATTGTACCTCTGAGTTTTTGCATACAGTTATTATTATTATTATTATTACACATATGAACTGTTTGGTATGGAGTTTTGCACAAATGAACCACACTTTGTGAATCACACACTGAGGGAGGAGTTATAGAGTTTGATGGCCACAGGTAACAATATACACACACACACACACACACACACACACACACACACACACACACACACACATTTTCTAAGCTGCTTCTCCCTCAGTGTCGCGGGGGGGTTGCTGGAGCCTGTCCCAGCAGTCGTTGGGCGGAAGGCAGGATACACCCTGGACAGGCAGGTAGCAGTATTAAAGAATATAAACTCTACCTTTCACAAAGAATAACAAAACAAAGAATTATAAATAAATAAAAAAGCTGAGATATTTACACTGTAAGGATATTTTGCCTGAAAGTCACATGGAGTTTTGCACATGAGGTACTGTTTTATATCACATGTGGGACGGTGAGGACTTAACAATATAGAGAATTATAAATGGAAAGCTCAAGAATTTACGCTATAGAGATATTTAACAATACATTGCACATGGAGTGTTGATTATACTGCAGGAAAAGGTGATAAAATCACAGTATGTTCTGTAGGTGTGTGAGGTCCAGTGGGGGGGGGGGGTCTAACAGTAGCAGGAAGGAAGGACCCGTGAAAGCACTCCTTCACACACTTGGGGTGAAGTAGCCGGTCACTACAGGAGCTGCCCAGTGCTGCCAGAGTCTCACGCATGGGGTGGGAGGTGTTCTCCGGCATGGATGCTAGTCTAACATCCTCCGGTCTCCCACTGTCTGCACTGGGTCTAGGGGGCTTCCCAGGACAGAGCTGGCCCTCTTAATGAGTCTTAATGAGTTTCTTCCTGTCCGCAGCTGAGATGCTGCTGCCCCAGCAGACCACTCCAAAGAGGGGGTTTTTGAACAGCTGCAGCTTTCATTACAAAAAGAGCTTAATTAGTCCAGTTTAACCCCTTTAAAAGGCCAGGCCTCCAGCAGGCCTTACGTTTTACTGCACACTTCTATGATCTAAGAATAGCTCAGACAGATTGCATTAAAGTCCCTGTAGTTACTAAATAATAAGCTTTAGAATGTAATAAGCCTGGGATTTTAAGGGGTTAACTGGATTTAGTGCAGGGTATGAAACGCTGAATTAAAATCACTGTATGTTTTTTTTTATCTGATCCAACTTATCAAACTAAATATTGTTTTGCACCTTGTGAAATATCTTGGAATATCTTGGAGAAAATTATATTAGTAATTATAACTGCCAAAGAAAACATGACTACCTTTACTCTTGAGAGACAGCTGCACCACTGAACAGGTCACTGTCAGCTCTCCCATATGGTCTAGCGGTTAGGATTCCTGGTTTTCACCCAGGCGGCCCGGGTTCGACTCCCGGTATGGGAAGTGTTTATTATGCAAATTATTCATAATGTATTTGATTTACATCACACTCCCTTTACTTGCTTACAGTATTTTCATTAACTACACTATTAAAGATGATTCTTCAAGCGTTCCTTAAAGAAGACAAGGGTTCTTTCCTATTGCTTGAAACGATCATATTGCATTTGGACAAACGGTGATTTTTAAACAGTGAGGAGTTAGAGCACTTTGATAAAATGCGGAATCCTTTGTTTGCCGAATTGGAAAATGGCCAAGATTAACCTGGTCCAACTCCTGAAACACCAATTGCTGCGAGTGACTGTATATTTAAACGCTGAAATTCTGGATTGTAACTGCGCATTTTATTCTGTAAGATGTAACCGTGCAGTACTTTTCACACTATTTGCTCTGTTGCTAATTTGAAAATATATATCAAAAAGAAGACAATGGCTCTACATAGAACCACTGATGCTTAGAGAACCATTAGCATGATTAAGGGGTTCTCTGCATGGTGAAACGGTTCTTCAAATTGATGGAGAATGTGCTGTATGTGGTTCTAAATAGAAGCTCTTTGAAATGGTCACAGCCGCGACTGGAAACGTTGCTCGGAGATAATGACAGTTGGGGAAGTTGAGAGTAGTATCATCTTCAGTGTGTGACCAAAGCGGCTGTCGGTCAAATGTGATCTTAAAAGTATACATTATCTGTTTGTGCGCAAAGTAAAGAGTAAAAATGTTCAAATGAGCTTGAGCGTCTGCTACGGCTGTCAAACTTGTTGCTTAGCAACAGCGTCTTAACGGAGTGATACAGTGTTTGTGAAAGCAACATGACGTTATGGTGAAATAACAACACAGTTAGAACTTATCAACCAATCTCAGCTTGCGTGGCCGGAACCAGCTAATGTATAATACAGTACATCATGCGCATCATGATATTTATTTTTTCTGAGGTTCCAATACTTTGGAACAGACAAAAAAACTCACGTACTTGCCACATTAAAATATATGACTACATTGGTTAATTCCCCTCTAGAGAACAGCTGCAGCTTTCATTACAAAAAGAGCTTAATTAGTCCAGTTTAACCCCTTTAAAAGGCCAGGCCTCCAGCAGGCCTTAAGTTTTACTGCACACTTCTATGATCTAAGAATAGCTCAGACAGATTGCATTAAAGTCCCTGTAGTTACTAAATAATAAGCTTTAGAATGTAATAAGCCTGGGATTTTAAGGGGTTAACTGGATTTAGTGCAGGGTATGAAACGCTGAATTAAAATCACTGTATGTTTTTTTTTTATCTGATCCAACTTATCAAACTAAATATTGTTTTGCACCTTGTGAAATATCTTGGAATATCTTGGAGAAAATTATATTAGTAATTATAACTGCCAAAGAAAACATGACTACCTTTACTCTTGAGAGACAGCTGCACCACTGACCAGGTCACTGCCAGCTGTCCCATATGGTCTAGCGGTTAGGATTCCTGGTTTTCACCCAGGCGGCCCGGGTTCGACTCCCGGTATGGGAAGTGTTCATTATGCACAATATTCCGGATAATCTGTGTTTATAATATACCTCATTAACATGCGTATAATACCTTAATGACCTACAGTCTTAATGGTTCGTCAAGCATTACTGAATAAAGACAACGGCTCTTTCTCGTAGCATTAAATGATATTGCGTTTATTCAGTGGAAAGAAAGTGGGATATAATGTTTTATATATATTGTCATTTGCAGAACTCCAGAGAACAGACAAACTTTCTGTCTCTCGCTTCTTCAGACATTTACAAATCCAGAAGTTTGTAAGATCACATCTGTCCAACTTTTAGACCATTTATACACATAATACAACCGATTTAATCCTCTGGACCACAGGACAGTCTCTACTTTTACCGAATATTACTAAGGCACAATGACTCCGTACTGGTGTCTAACAAGCTTGTATGGGAAGATTTTACATTTCCTCTTTCTGTTGTTTTATTTAGTTTTTATGTACTTTGTACTTTCATTCATTCGTCTGTTTGATTTCTTTAAGCTACTGCATTTTTACACTCTTAAATTCTGTCTTTATTTTTCCCTTTGATGATGCTTTTTGCTTTTATTCATGCAAAGCACGGATCCAACTTTTCTAACTCAATATTATTTTGCATCTTGTGAAATGTCAAAGTATCTCGAAGAAATTTATATTTAAAATCACTGCCCAAAAATAGAACCACTGTTCCCCTTGAGAGACAGCTGCACCACTGACCAGGTCACTGTCAGCCGTCCCATATGGTCTAGCGGTTAGGATTCCTGGTTTTCACCCAGGCGGCCCGGGTTCGACTCCCGGTATGGGAAGTGTTCCTTATGCACAACTGTGTTGATTATATGCTGCTTATACATGCACACAACATCTTCATTGATCAGTCTTAAAAAAGATTGTTAATAAGAAGCTCTATTTAAATAATACTGTATTTACTTAAAGAAAGTGGAATAAAACATATTGATTAATACATACATGGTACATTTGTGTAATTTGCAGAACTCCAGAGAATGTACAAACTTCCCGCATCACACTTCTACAGATGTTTACAAGTCTGAGATTTGGTGAGGTCACATCTGTCCAACTTTCAGATCATTTAAACACATAATACAACCGATTTAATCCTCTGGACCAAAGGACAGTCTCCAGTTTTTAGCAAACATCAATAAGACACGCTGACTCTTTTCCTATTGTTTATCAAGCTTGTATGAGAAGATGAGTCAGGATTGGAAACAGAAAATGTTAAAAAATAAAAATACTTGCTCAATGAATGTAAGACTTCATTAGTTCAGTCTAAAGCCCTGCACAGAATAAACTTCTACAAAACTAAGGCCCGTATATTTCCCCTTTATGTAAACGATGTAACAGAATGGAAGCTACACTGATACAATTATCATTGACAATTCATTGTATTGATTGTTTATATACTTTCCAGTAGTGAGTCCAGGTGAACCTAGTTTTCTCAAGGCCTGGGAGCATCCACCATGGTCCATGGGATGAGGAGAACCTGAAAAAGATTTTATTGATGTTATTGATAAACTATGGTTATAATGGTATACACACACACACACACACACACACACACACATATAAATATATATATATATATATATATATATATATATATATATATATATATACACAACCCCATTTCCAAAAAAGTTGGGATGCTGCGCAGAATGTAAAAAAAATAGGATGTGCAGATCATGTACATCATATTTTTAAATGAAAATACTAAAAAGACAACGTATAAAATGTTGAAACTGAGAAATTTTATTGTTTTTTGTAAAATATTTGCCCATATTGAATTTGATGCCGGCAACATGTTCCAAAAAAGTTGGGACGGTGGCCTGTTTACCGTTTACCGCTGCGTTTCATCTCTTCTTTAACAGCGCTCTGTCAGTGTTTGGGAACTGAGGAGACGTGGCTGTAGATCTGAAAGTGAAATGTTTCCTGTTCTTGTTTGATACAGGATTTCAGCTGCTCGTCAGTTCAGGGGCTCATTTATTATTTTTCATTTGATAATGTGCCAAGTGTTTTCAGCGGTGACCAGCCTGGACTGCAGGCAGGTCAGTTTAGGGCCCGGACTCTTTTAATACGGAGCAATGCTGCTGTAATACATGCAGAAGTTTGACATCATCTTGCTGAAATAATCAAGGCCTTCCCTGAAAAAGACGTCGTCTGGATATATAGGTGTATATGTAGGTGTACATGTATATATAGGTCAGCATTAATGATGCCTTCACAAATGTGTACGTCTAACATGCCATGTCCACTAATGCCCCCTAGACCATCATGAATACTGGCTTTAGAACTGTGCACTGATAACAAGCTGAGTGGTCTTCAGCCCGGAGGACAAAGTTTCCATGATTTCCAAAAAGAAATTCAAATGTTGATTCGCCGGACCACAGGACTTTGTCTGTTTTGCTATCTAATGACTGTCTGGAATTGATAGCATTCATCAATGAAGTTGTTCTAACCCGTCAAATTATTTGATCCTTTTGCTTCTGTTACTTTTTTTCGTTTTCCTCTCACTGTGTAACCAGTCTGTGCCAATCATTAATAAAATAAGATCACTTGTGGGTACTCTGGCCTCTGGTCATCTTTAATCACTTCAAGCTTATTTGTACAGCACTGTTTACAACAATGTTGTCACAAAGGAGCTTTACAGAAGTTTAGAAACACACAGTTACAACATAGATCCCCCAGTGAGGAAGCCAGAGGCGACGGTGGCAAGGAAAAGCTCCCTCAGGCTGGAGGAAGAAACCTTGGGAGGAACCAAGACTCACAAGGGGAGACCCGTCCTCCTCTGGTCAGACAGTGTTTACAGTTTAATAAGCTAAAGACCAAATAGAAACTAAGAGGATCTCTGTTTGAAGATGGGATGGTAAAGCTTTAGAAACTGCACTGGTAGAGGCGGTCTCTGACTGAGGCAGTCTCTACTTAGGCGGTCTCTGACTGAGGCCGTCTCTGACTGAGGTGGTCTCTGACTGAGTCTTCATGAAAAGTGGGAGTGAGCTGAAACGGTCCCATCCTATTTCAACTTTATCTGAGTCTCTGATACACCAGGTTAATCAACTTCCATTCCTGGTGCTGTCATTCCATTCCATACGGGTGATAGCACCCGTAACAGCCTGTCAAAGGCATTTGGAAGGGATTAGAAACCTAATCCACTTTGGGCTGTTTTGGGAACTTCTAATGACTCAGTAACCGTGTAAAAACATGAACAGCAGGCCAACAGCAGTAACGGTAACCAACCAGCACTCAGTGGCAATAACGGTCAGTGGATCTGCAGTTGCTTAGCTTGGCATCCGGTAGTTTCTGTTTTCCGTTCCACCTTAAATGGTGCAGCAGTTTTACAATGACGTGCCAGAATGTAACAGGAAAATTCATCAGGGGGACCACTGCTCGTCCTGCCCGGCGTCTCTGAGCTACAATCAATCATAAACAGATGGCAAATGGCTGTAAAGTTGATTCTGTCTGAAGGAAAAACTAAATTTTGTAAATGTGCACAACATGCACAGAACTAAACGACTGAATATAAACCCGGCTACTGACTGCGTGCGAATACATGCACTCACTGATCCGATCATAACTGAATCACTGCAGTTATCTGATTACTCAAATGGCCATGTAAACTCTTACTCTGATTTCTTTTGGATTTCACAGTCTGCACATGTGCGAAAACAGACAGCGGTACCAAAAATAAGTAATCAGCTTTGCAGCGTGTCGACTGGATTGACGTTGAAACCAAATACATGCTTGACAAAAACAAAGGATTTACCTTAAAATGGTTATCGTGTTCCTCATTTCATGAGGCTGAAATTGGCTTCGTATTCACCAGATTCGTGTTTTTTGATTGGAAAGCTTTTCAAAGGTCATTTTCAGTCTGTCTTTGTTGTTTTTGCTTTGTTTGGTAACTCAAGCTCCTACAGACTGTCATTTTTATTAGAACTAACCAGCTGGATGGAAGTCGTATGATGATATTTATCGATTTCATAATAAATTACATTACATCACAATGTGATATTTTGAGCATGTTGAGGATGTCATCAGTACTTCAAGAGGAATTTCACTGTTTTTTTTCTTTCATAGTGCTGTTTAATTCAGTGGTTGAGATCTAAAGTGTCACTGAAAGTAATGTGATTTTTTGCTATATAGCTTAGCTGTACAGAATATTATTGCATTATCAATAATTATATTACATTAATATTTATATTTAATATACATTATATTTATCTAGACTTGTGTATATTTAATATATTACAAATTTGAATTTTTTATATATATGCATATATATATATAACTTTTTTCTGTAGAGTGATCACCTGAGCCTCACCACAAGCATTTCAATGCATAAATATCTTGACATGTTGTGCAAATGACAAACAAACTTGAAACTTATCACTGAAGCTATGATTCTCAGCAGTAACACAAACATCTTGGAGAGAACAGCCCTAGTCAGTATGAGGGCAAGTCCCATATGGTCTAGCGGTTAGGATTCCTGGTTTTCACCCAGGCGGCCCGGGTTCAACTCCCGGTATGGGAAGAGTTTATTGCGTGTCTTAACGTGAACATTTGTCATATACTACGTTTACATGCCTGCAATATCTTGCCTGAACCCAAATACCAGTCTATTTATAGTGCTCTACACGCAATGCTGGATTAGTCTGTGTGTCAGTGTTTGAAACACCCCCCGGTAGTCGGAGGTCCCACGTTGGCTGGCTGCTAACTTGCTCACCAACTTGAACCGGCCCTGTAACCAGAAGGTTGTTGGTTCGATCCCAAGAGCCGACAGTAGGTGACTGAGGTGTCCTTAAGCAACGCGCTGCACTCCGGCGCTACGGATCGGGCTGCCCACTGTGCCCAGTAGTGTGTATGTGGTGTCTCACAGGTGGGTTAAATGCAGAGGTGAAATTTCCCCGTTGTGGGATTAATTAGTTTTAGAAATGCTCTTTTCTAGTGTGGTTTTGTTCAGTTTCCACATTTTATCTGAGATCTTACTCGTCTCCTCTTCTGTCTTCGGTTTACACCAAACTTCTGAGAAACAGAGCGAGTTTTCAGATCTACAGATTTGCTGCAGCACATTGTAACGTTTCTCAGAGGAATCGGGGCAGTTACAGTTTCTAGGCTACCTTGACCATCTAGGTGAACTGGTCCGCTACAGCGCCCCCCTGAGGCAGAGCAGTGCTGCAGCTGTAGTTAGTTAAGAACAGCAAAGACAGAAGCTGATTGTGGGTGAAGCAGATAAACAATGAGCTTCACTGAATCTGGATTTGAGTGTGTCTTAATGGACAGCATGACGGCAAAACACATTATTTTCAGGGACCCCACAAAACTTTAGTTGCGAGACATTGGGGGATGCAATAGGTTAATTGTGGGGTCCCAGACCTTCCAGGACCCCATTGTATTCCGTATCTTTATCTTAGTGAAACACCTGGGGCTGACAGGTACATCAAATGCACTCGTACACTGACACGCTGTGGTTAGGCCTGAGAAGTTATGTAAAGGTTATGTCAGGTTGTTTGGAGGAGAAGCTACTGTTGGCTGACTGTTCTGCTGCTTTAGGAGGTTTTCTTTTCCTGCGGTGGAAGGTGACGTCACGTTTGAGTGATTCATGACTCTGACTCTTGACTCCTTTTGCTCGAATCTACGGACTTGACTCTTCGACTCCTCTTTACCACCGGCTGCCTTGGTCAAAAATAAGAGATATAGATATATCCTCAAGGTAGTTCAGACAGTTTTTAGAGTAGCTACAGATTACAGTGATTTCATCACACAATAAGAAGCGCAGTGATGCACTGAGAGCATCATTACCGCAGACAGAATCCTTTGTAAACTAAAAAGCTGGATATGATCTTGTTTCTCTTTTCTCGAGGCTGAGGTCGGCTTGGTATTCCTCTGGAATCGATTCCCATCATTAGTCTGAGTATGAGAATATTGGCTCTAGTTTGTGAGCTTTGCTTGAGCACCAGCTTTCAGTCTGTCTTTGTGTTTTTTCCTCTCTTCACAGAGCCTGTGGCCACAGAGGCCGAGTCTCCCTCCTCTAAGCATTAAATAAAGGGTTCCCTGAAATGGTTATTCAGATTGATGGAAAGTTTGTTGCATGTGGGTCCATATAAAACATTTTTTTGAAAAGGGTTCTATGTAGCACCAGGGTTCTTCTATTGCTACAGTGTCAAGATGTCAAGAACCATAGACAACAAATTCACCGTCAACCTAAAGAACCCTTTCATGGTGTCATGACATACCAGACTTGGCCCCCAAGTACTGAGAAGCTAAGCACTGCTGTGGCCCTCTTCATTCGTCCACGGTGGTGGGCCACAACATTCATGCCAAACTTGGCCCTTAAAAGTAGATATGAGTCAAAACCACACACAGCTGTCTAACATGTGGCCCACTTGCCTAATATTTCCCTGGAAATCAACCAACCCTCTATTCATGCAAAGGGTTGTTCAAGTGTTTATGGTTTTGTTTAGAACTATGTGAAAAACAACCCAGTGTCCTTTTTTTTCGCGAAGGGCTCTTTGAGTGTTCTTAGAACCATTTTCTTTACAAAGAACCTTTGAAAAAACTATTTTTAAGAGTGTACAAGATGTAAGTCATAACGTTATACAGTTCCCTAAAACGGACTACAAATTCTGGCCTTCTGATGACGTCACTACCACACATTCCCCGAAGCGGCGCCCTCACTGAACTGTGGGTTTTGTAGTTCAGTTGTATTTTTTCGGTTTACGTAAGTTTTGTAAGTTTGCCAAATGGAGTACGGGTTCTGTTATATTCGTAGCTGCTGCTAATATGACCGCAAAATGTTTTGCAAACGTCCCGGCTTTAAGTGACTTTTTAAGCAATCAAAAGTTTCCAGACAGAGAAATGAATGGCGATTGAAATGTTTTTAACGCAACCAGCAGATGGCGCACTTCGAAAGGGATTAAAGGGTTCTTTGCGTTGTGAAAGGGTTCTTCACGTCGATGGAGAATACAGAACCTACACAGGACAGACATAGCACCAGAAACTCCAGAGTTCTTCTGTTGTTAAAAACTTGGCATTGTTACAATAGAGAAATGCTTTGTGGTGCTATATAGAACCTTTTTTCGAAACAGAACCATACATTCATTTTGCGAATCCTTTAATCATGCAAATCATGCCTGAAGAACCATCATCTTAAGAGTGTATAAAATAAAATAAATAAAAATACATTTTTTGCATTTATTTTTTCATATTTTCATTTTTTTATGTTGACTAATTCGAGATTTAAAATTTCTCAATAGCAAATTATTGACAAATCCTGCTTTTTGGGCGATGGCTGCAGATGTACATTTTCACTGTTGACCACAAGGGGGCAGCAGAGACTTTCCACAAAGCTCCTGCTAGAGGCAGGCATGTGGTCTCTGAATCTGGGGCATCCCACTGCTGTATCACCACTGTGTCAGACAGCATCTGATCAGCTGCTACTGTTAAAGGGGAACCCGATCACCATCACTTTACCATCACCTTGAGCATCAGCACAGCAGCAGTGTTGCTCAACTGTTCTACTGCTGCATCTGCAAAATCCACACTGACCTTCTACACCTTATTTTAGTTTGTATGTCAGAAAGTTTATAGACACAGGCTCATTCAGAGTTTCTTCTGAAGTGAAGAGTATTGATAGTGAGTTTGTACTGCAGTAACAGCCTCTACTCTTCTTACAGTAGATGATGGAACATCGCGGTGAGGATTTTATTGAGCATGAGTGTGGTCAGTACTGGATCTCTCCAAGTCATCCCAAAAGTTTTGGATGGAGCTCCATCACTCCAGAGAACCCTACTGCTCAACAACTGCTCAAGACCAAGAAAATTGGTGTAAAAGTGACTGTTCCTCATTTTTCACGCTGAAGACAGAAGAGGAGATGAGTAAGATCTCAGTTAATGTGAGGAACAGCGCATCACCAAACTAGAACAGAGAATTTACAGAAACATCAGCGCCACTGTGATGAGCGAGTCAGCAGCTGGTCAAAATGGGTACGTACTGGACAGTGTGACCTCAGGCTTATGTGCAGCTGCTCCAGAGTCTCACTCTGTTGGTCAACGCTTTCCTATGGAGATGACCTTAAAGCAGCTGAATTCACTCATTAGACAAGTTGGTTAGTTGTCACGGGATGTGGCTGGTGTCTGACTCCTGAATCGTTGATGAATTATTAATAAGTCAGAACAAACGGAGGCTTGTCTTCTGCTTCATTCTGAACTAATGAGTGAAGAAAGTGCTTTTTCGTTAACACTGTGGCTTCCCAACCTGGTCACATGCACAACGTTGGGTGTGATCGTTTGGCATTGCAGTTCCTGTTTAGCGAGCTCATTCAGCTGCAATTGGCGAAACACACTGTGGTCGGTAAACATCAGCAAAATTGCAAGTTGGACTTTGGCTTTTTCGATTGTTCCCTATACCAAATGGGCCAAATTAACCCATGTAAATGGAAAACACCAACACCGCCAGCAACAGGCCCAAGGTTTTACACACTTCTGTAACCTAAGAATAGCTCAAACAGTTTGCATTAAACATCCCGGTAGGTGCTGAATAATAAGCTTTAATATGTAAAAAACCTGAAATTTGCAGGGCTTAAATGGCTTAAATTGTCCTGTTCCACTGTAAACTGGGCGGTCGTCATCTTCGGTAGTGCCTATGCAAACAGTATCCTCACCAATCACGAAGCTGATGTGATTTGTCCTGTCCATACAGCGTTTACAGAACTGTGTTCCCTCTGTGTTGAAGTCAAAGAAGCTTACAGAGAGAAGGCTAACCACCAAGCAAAAGCTAAACTAGCAGGCACAACAGAGCTCTCAAGCTAGCTCATCTCTCTGCCTGTTGTCTATCTGTCCATCCATTCATCTGTTCATTCATTCAACCAGCTACGCCAGTGTTCCCAGGATGCAGATCCAGCACTGCAGTGAAGAAAAACCTTCTTTAAGGTTCTCCACTGGAGGAAACAGTGTCCATGATATCCAAAAATAATTTCAAATTTTCTGAAGACCACAGGACACTTTTCCACGTTGCCTCAGTTCATCTCAAATGAGCCCTGGCCCAAAGAAGGCGGCAGCATTTCTGGATCCTGTTTATATATGTTTTCTTCTTTGCATTTAGAGTTCTAACAGAGAGTGGTTTTCAGATGTGTGAGCCCATGCAGTCATTTCCTCCACAGAATCATATCTGTTTTTAATGCAGCGCCACCTGTGAGCCCAAAGATCTTGGTTAACCAATGCTGGTTTTCATCCTTGTCTCTTGCATACAGAGATTTTTCCAGATTCTCTGAATCTTTGAATGATATTTTGTACTGTAGGTGATGAAAAGCAAAAGTTACGCAGTCTTTCACAGAGTAGTGAACCCCTTCCCATCTTTACTTCTGAAAGACCCGGCCTGTCTGGGATGTTTTTTTACATATCATATAAAATGATTTGCACATAATTGCATTTTGTTTTTATTTACATTTTGCACAGCGTCCCAACTTTTTTGGAAATGGGGCTGTACTTTAGGTAGCAAAAATACAGTCTACAATGATAAAATAACATAAATCACACAAACTGACATTTGTCTCAGAAAAAACGGAATAAAAATACTTTGACATGCTAAAAAAAGCTTCTAAAAAAATCTCTAACAAGACACATCAGTGTGTTCAGTTTTGGATGACACATTTTGAGTTACTGTTGCCACAAAATATGTTAAAATATTTCTGTGCCTAGTTACAATTCAAGTTTTGAGCTATTTTTCAGACAGAATGTGTTAAATCAGAAAGCTATATGACACAAAAAGTGTTAATGTCACGATTGGCTCCTCCCACTCCATGTGCTTTTTGTGTTGATCCAGCCCCCTTGTTTAGTGACTCCACCCCTGATTGTCACCACCTGTTTTCCGCCTGTACCTTGTTATCCCTGTGTTTTATAATCCCCATGTTTGCCCTTTGTTTTCGTTGGTCTTTGTACTGTTCGCTTATCTCCACATATGTGTCCGCAACCTTGCTCCCCGTTACTGTTAAAACGATTAACACAAGTGTGTTGTTATTTAACACAGCACGTTTTAGTGTGTATGTGAGAAACATATGTGTGTGTACGTGTTTGAAAAAGAGGCATGTAAGAGTGGAGAACCTTTGAAAGGTTTAAAGGACCTTTATATAATCGTCTTTTTTTATTATTTTCAAATAACTTTGTGTGACGAGGAGCGAGGTAGCGGACGCATGTGCGGAGGTAAGCGACTTTTATTGAGGGCAAATCCAAAATCAGCGTCGTAACGGTCCAGGGTCATAGCACTAATACGGACAGAACGGGGTGCAGACATGACAAGCAACACAAACAACCAAACAGTTCTAACAGACCAACACAAAGACCGATACAAAGACCAGCAAAGACAAAGTGCAAACACAGGGCTTAAGTAACAAAGGGAAAACGAGGGACAGGTGAAAATAATCAAGGGCGGAGTCATGAAACGAGGGGCAGGACTTCAGATACCAAAACAAACGCACATGGGCAAAACCAAAACATGAACACATGGACTGGGAGGGGCCAATCGTGATTTTATGTCAGGTCAAGTCAAAGTTTATTTATACAGCACTTTTTACAACAGGTGTTGTCACAAAGCAGCTTTACAGAAAAATCTGGGTCCAAGACCCCATGAGCACCACCAATGGCGACAGTGTCAAGGAAAAACTCCTTAAGAGTAAGAGCAAGAAACCTTGAGAGGACCCAAGGCTCAAAAGCGGAACCCATCCTCCTTTGGTCATAACTGTATATCAAACAATAACAGCAGAGAATGAGATTTGATCATTAGTATAAGACACGAAAATGGGAAAAGCAAGGGAAGTAATGTCTATGATTTAAAAATGCAGGTGAGGTTTGCTTTCTACACCAGGAGAAGACGGTACTTTTGCTACTTAAAGTATTTTTCTAAATAATAAGTATGAAAGTAAGTGATACATTTTTAATCCCACAAATGGGGAAATTCCACCTCCGCATTTAAACCAATCCATGAAGTGAAACACCACATACACACTAGTGAATACACACACTAGGGGGCAGTGAGCACACTTGTCCTATCCACAGTGCCCGGGGAGCAGTTGGGGGTTAGGTGTCTTGCTCAAGGTCACCTCAGTCTTAGACTGTCAGCACTGGGGATCGAACCGGCGACCTTCAGGCCGGTTTCCTAACCTCCAGCCCACGACTGCCCCAACAAACCCAAATATGTTTGTTGTCTCATTGAATGAGTTTTAGAGGGAGGCACATCAAACACCTTTCGTCTAAAATAGATGTTTTATTCATTTTTATAGGTCGCTGTAGGTCACACCATGCCCTAAACCACATCTTCAGCTCTCTGCCGCCTTAATAAAGAGCTGGTTCTGATATGAGTAGGTTGAGAAAAGTTATTTCAACTTTAAAAAAGGCTTTTACGGAAGTCCAGAGAAGCCCTAAGGTAGTTATAATTTTCCAGATTGTTATCTTGAGATAATGCGTTCATTGTCTTGTGATTTCATGTAGGTCCGTAGGTTCTTCACTCTGACACATCTCTACAAAAATGGATCTGTAAACAAACCATCAATTGAAATGTGGTTCTGCGGCAACACAAAAATAAGAATATAACTGTGAATTTGGACCAGAGCGACTAAGTATGAGCTAAGTTTATATTTCTGATTAACCTCTTCAGTGTCAGCGCTTCTGCTAAGTGGTCTCAGCTGGTCATTTGTTGGACATTGTTGTGTACAGTGTGTGCTGGGTGTGGAGAGGAGTTTCCATACAAATGAGTCTGGCCTCCTGCGCCCACTGCGGTATGTAAAGCAACACCTGCCCCATCATTTGATATGCCTCACCTTTTACTGCTCACACTGCGCCGGCCTACAGACCGCTGTACTGGAAGAAGCTGATATGGAAATTATATTGAAATCTTTCAGCAACTGATGCAAGCTTGGGCTGAGCTGAGTGTCACCCACCACATGTTTCACTGCTGAAATTTACTCCAAATGTCAACAACTGAGCTCTCCAAGCTCCGCCCACAAACATGTACTTACAAGATTTACAGAAGTTTGGTAAAAATGGCAACAGGCTCAGTTTATATCACAATACCTACATTTAGAGCCGGTTATTCATTCAGCCTAATGAGAAACTGTAGAACAGACTCGGTTTATATCACAATACCTACATTTAGAGCCGGTTATTCATTCAGTCTAATGAGAAACTGTAGAACAGACTCGGTTTATATCACAATACCTACATTTAGAGTCGGTTATTCATTCAGTCTAATGAGAAACTGTAGAACAGACTCGGTTTATATCACAATACCTACATTTAGAGCCGGTTATTCATTCAGCCTAATGAGAAACTGTAGAACAGACTCGGTTTATATCACAATACCTACATTTAGAGTCGGTTATTCATTCAGTCTAATGAGAAACTGTAGAACAGACTCGGTTTATATCACAATACCTACATTTAGAGTCGGTTATTCATTCAGTCTAATGAGAAACTGTAGAACAGACTCGGTTTATATCACAATACCTACATTTAGAGCCGGTTATTCATTCAGCCTAATGAGAAACCGTAGAACAGACTGAGTTTATATACAACCCAATTCCAGTGAAGTTGGGACGTTGTGTAAAACATAAATAAAAACAGAATCCAATGATTTGCAAATCCCTTTCAACCTATATTCAATTGAACACACTACAAAGACGAGATATTTAATGTTCAAACGGATAAACTTTATTGCTTTTTGCAAATATTCACTCATTTTGAATTTGATGCCTGCAACACGTTCCAGAGAAGTTGGGACAGGGGCGTGTTTCCCACTGGGTTACATCACCTTTCCTTTAACACTCAATAAGCTTTTGGGAACTGAGGACACTGATTGTTGAAGCTTTGTAGGTGGAATTCTTTCTTAAAACTGAAGGTTCTTCCAGGGTTCTTTAGTGAAGAAAATGGTTCATTACTGAACAATGAATACCCAAAGAACTCGTTGCATGATTAAAAGGTTTGTTGCATCATGAAAGGGTTCTTCACATTGATGGAGAATGTGCTATAAACAGTTCTATATGGAACCTTTTTGAAAAGGGTTCTGTATAGCACGTAAAAGGGTTCATCTATTGTTACAAGCTTAACATTGTAACAGTAGAAGAAGCTTTTTGGTTTAGAACCATATAAAGCACATTCTTCATCAATTTGAAGAAAAAAACATTTAATTATGCAGAGAACCCTTCAATCATGCAAATGGTTCTTTTGTGTGTTCATGGTTCCATATAGAACTATTGGTAACACTTCACTATAGTGTGCTGTTCATAAGGCTACATGACACCTAAAGTGGTCACTACAACTGACATAAGCCTACATAACTGTTTATTAATGCTTATTACAAAAGGCGTCATCTGTCAAAAAGGCTACTTTAGCTGACTTTGATCAAAACGGGCAAATGTAGCCTTTATAGCAAATGATGCTTATTGGAACAAGCATTTATAAACAGTTATGTAAGGTTATGTCAGCTGTAATGAAAACCTTATGTAGGTGTTGTGTAGCCTTATGAACAGTACCCTACAGTAGTGTTACCAAACTATTTTCTTTACCAAAGACCCCTTAAAGAACCATCATTTTTAAGAGTGCAGGGAAAACTAAAGTCATATACTCTTAAAAAAGGGTTCTTCAAGGGTTCTTTCGTAAAGGGCATGGTTCTATTTAGAAATGTGTGTTCATGTTTAAATAGATCTTTAAAGAAATCTTTGCATGGTGAAATGGTTCTTCAGATTGGTGGAGAATGTGTTGGTTCTATAGCACCAAAAAGGTTTCTGCTATTGTTATAACCTTGGTGTCCGAACAATAGTAGAACCCTTTTTGGTGCTGTATAGAACCCTTACATTGTGTTCCAAATTATTATGCAAATTGGATTGAAGTGTCATAAAGGTTTAATTTTTTGTTTCTCAATTAAACTCATGGATGGGATTGTGTCTCAGGGCTCTTTGGATCACTGAAGTCAATCTCAGACACCTGTGATAATTAGTTTGCCAGGTGAGCCCAATTAAAGGAGAACTACTTAAGAAGGATGTTCCACGTTATTAAGCAGGCCACAGGTTTCAAGCAATATGGGAAACAAAAAGGATCTCTCTGCTGCCGAAAATGGACAAGATATGAAAACATTAGATATTTAATGAAAACCTAAGCGTGATCATCGCACTGTGAAGAGATTTGTGGCTGATTCAGAGCACAGACGGGTTCGTGCAGATAAAGGCAGAATGAGGAAGGTTTCTGCCAGGGAAGTTCGTCGGATTAAGACAGCAGCGGCTAAAATTCCATTACAGAGCAGCAAACAGGTATTTGAAGCTGCTGGTGCCTCTGGAGTCCCGTGGACCTCAAGGTATAGGATCCTCCAGAGGCTTGCAGTTGTGCATGAACCTACTATTGAGCCACCCCTAACCAGTGCTCACAAGCAGAAACGGCTGCAGTGGGCCCGACATACATGAAGACTAATTTCCAAACAGTCTTGTTTACTGATGAGTGCCGTGCAACCCCGGATGGTCCAGATGGATGGAGTAGTGGATGGTTGGTGGATGTCCCAACAAGGGTGAGATGTCAGCAAGGAATGCGACGGAGTCATGTTTTGGGCCAGAATCATGGGGAGAGAGCTGGTAGGCCCCTTTAGGGTCCCTGAAGGTGTGAAAATGACCTCTGCAGAGTATATAGAGCTTCTGACTGACCACTTTCTTCCAGGGTACAAAAAGAAGAACCATGCCTTCTGGAGCAAAATCATCTTCATGCGTGACAATGCACCATCTCATGCTGTAAAGAATACCTCTGTCATTGGCTGCTACGGCATAAAAGGAGAGAAACTCATGGTGTGACCACCATCCTCCCCTGACCTCAACCCTGTTGAGAACCTGTGGAGTGTCCTCAAGCAAAAGTTCTATGAGAGTGGGAGACAGTTCACATCTGAACAGCAGCTCTGGGAGGCTATTCAGACATCATGCAGAGAAATTCAACAGAAACTCTCCAAAAACTCACAAGTTTAGTGGGTGCAGTAATTGTGAAGGTGATATCAAAGGAGGGGTCCTATGTTCGCATGTCACTTGCCCTGTTAAGATGTTTTTGATTGAAACAGCTTTAGATTTTCAGTGTAAGCTCTTAATGCTGCAAATTCAACAAATGACCATTTTCAGATCTTTACAACCTTTAAAATGTTTTGAAACTATTGTGCATAATAATTTGAAATAATGCATTTTGAGTTTTATATTTTTGAAAAAATACCGTATCATTGGGAGGTTTGTTCAATAAAATTCAATTTATACTCGGTTGATGGCTTTAAAATAATACTTACTGTCATTTGCATCGACAATTTAGGAAGATCAGAGAAAAATATAATTTGCATAATAATTTGGAGCATTCTATTCTATTTCTAAAACACATTCTCCGTCAATCTGAAGGATCGTTTCACCGTGCAAAGAACCATTTAAGCATGAATGGTTTCTCAGGGTTCTAAAAGAACCCTTGCCTTTACTAAAGAACCCTTGAAGAACCATGTTTTTTGAATATATAAGGTGTAAAGCAACTGCCAGCCATTCAGTTCTAACACAAATTCAGCATGTCATTGTTGAAATGTGAATCTTTGCGCACTGATTTTCAGCACGGGGGTCAGACGAGGTGAAAGCAGTGTGACAGCCGTTTTGGTTTGCATATATTCTGCATGTCACTATGGAAAAGTGACGTCATGCATGTATTGTGTTTCACATTTTCCGCTGCAGTGATTTTCAGTTGGCTTGTCAATTTGGCACTGTGACTTAATACAGGTCACTGCTGCCTTAACGAAACCTTGCTTCTCCGGTTTTTTTTTGGTTTTTTTTAGTTTTTGAAATAATTTGAAAATGTCTGTTGCCCATTAAGCAGCACGGTGGTGCGGTGGGTAGCGCTGTCGCCTCACAGCAAGGAGGGTCTGGGTTCAATTCCCTGACTGGGGTCCTCTCTGTGTGGAGTTTGCATGTTCTCCCCGTGTCTGTGTGGGGTTCCTCTGGGTTCTCTGGTTTCCTCCCAAAGACATGCAGTCAGGCCAATTGCACATGTTACATTGCCCCTGGGTGCGAGTGTGAATGTGTCTGTCTGCCTGCCCTGCGATGGACTGGTGACCTGTCCAGGGTGTTTCCTGCCTTCTGCCCAATGATTGCTGGGATAGGCTCCAGCAGCACCCCCTGTGTGTGTGTGTGTGTGTGTGTGTGTGTGTGTGTGTGTGTGTGTGTGTGTGTGTGTGTGTGTGTGTGTGTGTGTGTGTGTGTGTGTGTTGCCCTTTACATGCTGTGTAAAATTTCATGGACATTGACCTACAGTAAATGTGAAGTATGCCACTGTTATGAAATGGCTCTTCAGGTTGATTGAACATGAACTGTAGATGGAGTCTTTATGAAAAGGGTTCTATAGAGCACCAAAAGAGTTCTTCGATTGCTACAAGCTTGGTATTGTTGCTATATAGAGCCTCCGACAGGAACCCTTTCCATGATGAAAGGGTTCTGTACATCGTAAAATGGTTCTTCAGATTGATAGAGAATGTGCTATAGATGGTTCTATGTAGCACATAAAACAGTTCTTCTGTTATTACAGTGTCAATCTTGTAACAATAGAAGAGCCCTTTTTGGTGCTATAGAGAACCCTTTTCAAAAAGGTTCTATATAGGTCCATCTACAGCACGTTTTCCATCAACCTAAAGAACCATTCATGGTGCAAAGAACCCATTAATCATGCAAACTGTTCTTTAAATGTTCATGGTTCTATATAAGACTATTTTCTTTACTAAAAGAACCCTTGAAGAACCATCATTTTTAAGTGTGTACTATACTCCGTCCACCTTTGAAAATGCCACAGTTCAAGGTGACCTGGATTATTACTCCAAGGGTTGATTTTAAGTTTTAGCACCGTTCTAAACCTTTGTGAGACTTTCTTTTGCTTTACTAAATTGCAGTAAAAATTACCACATATTTAGTGTATATTTTAGATAAAATAAATTCTAAGAACGCAAAACATGGATTCGCCACAATGAGCTAACACACTGCTTTCCATATGGTTCTCCTTGAGAACTTCCAAGCTGAAACTTTGGCATTAAATGAGAGCTACACCATTAAAAAAACTGCATAATTAAACAGTTAAGACATAAACAGAGTCATTCAGAACGGTTTGGTGTGAAACGCTCTGTTCTAGAGAAACTTACCGACTCAGAATTGTTCACAGCGATGGTGATAGGAACCAGACGTCCCCCTCTAAAAGCTCCTCACAGAAAGTTGAACATGAAACGGTTATGAATTCACTGCCTGATGTCTGAGATATTGTTTTATGATAGTTTCAGAAGATTTCAGCCTCAAAATACATTCGTGTCGGAGGGACACAGGGCAGGGCTCTATGAGGCATAATAGTCCCTAAAGAAAACTTATTTCAGATTTTCCACTATTTTCCCATCATCAACATTCCATATCAAAACTCAGAAGACACGTGTAGGTTCTCTGGTGGTTTTGAATAGTAATCTGTGTTGTAGTCATGGTGACCTCTGGTTCCTATCACCACCACTGTAAAGAAATCTAGACCAATTTCACACCAGACCACTCTGAATCACTGCGATCTCACACACTGAACTATGGAAATGTGGAAAATCCCCTTTAACTACAGAAATGTAAATGCAAGGAAAATGTTGGTTTTGATATTTTATAACTAGGACTGTGAGCACGCTGAATTAAATTGACAGCAGCTCAAACCTGCACTAGGTATGTATAATGAAGGCAGAAGAGGTAGAGATGATAATACCTTCACAGGTTATGCAACCCACTGTCATGAGGAGTCCTGTCGTCATGAGTTCTGTAATGACACCAGGATCAGGTACCGTTTCAGTGCGGAGCTGAGTGATGGAGGCAGTTTAATGCATTTAATCAATCAAATAATCTGTGATTATCTGTGGCTTATATTCCAAACATTTCCCCATTTTACAAATTCCTTTACTCTTCAAGTCCAGATACAGTGACCTGGAACCTGAAACTGTGTGGAATGACTGTGACAGTGCTTTAATGATTCATGGGAACGATGTAAGTCACTGGTGATGAAACTGGCATCACAGGGGGTGGTTTAAAGCGCTCAGATGAAACAGCACAGTCATGTGCTCCACCAACACAGAATATGAATATTCATGAGGAAATCAAGTCTGTTTCCTTTAACAGCCTTGTTCTCATCCGGGCTTATTATTAGACTCTGCTGCAAGGCAAGGAAATCACAGGTGAGGACAAAATGGCACATTTTCTACTTAAAGGGCAGCTTCACCCATTTAAAAAAATCTCCAAAATGAAATATTCGAGATGTAAACGAAGTCATTCAGAGTGGATTGGGCTTTATTATAGTTTTGTGGTACAGTTTTGCCTAAACATGTATTTATATCCATTTATTTTAATTCATTCTTTGAGGAAGGATCCAGAATAGTCCCCACAGAAAGCTTATTTTTTTCCAATTTTCCACTATTTTATATCACCATCAACATTCTATATAAAATTCAGAAGACATGTAGGTTCATTGGTGGTTTTGGATAATAAATAAAATATCCTTATTTGTGTTGTACCAGGTTTCTATCACCACCACTGTAGAGAAATCTGAGTCTGTACAAGCAGTCATTTCACACCAAACCCCTCGGAATCACTCTTTACATCTCAAACACTGCAGTATGCATACATTTTGGGGAAAAAACGGTGGAATTCCCTTTTAACCAAATCTAAATAATGTCGAGCGGCAAGTGCAGTGAGAAGTGAGTGAAAATGAGAAATAAAATGAAATGAAATGAGAAATGAAAATAAAATGAGAATGAAAATTAGAATAAAGTTTATCTCTGGAGCAGTTACAGAAACTTGTCCTGTAATTTCTGAAAATAATGAAGAAAATTTGTCACCTCCTTTGCTGTAGTAACCACTGCACTTCTGGGAAGGCTTTACACCAGATGCTGGAACATTGCTATGAGGATTTGAATGCGTTAAGCATTCACATTAGTGAGGTCAGGTACTGATGTTGGGCAGTTAGGCCTGGTTCACAGTCACTGTTCCAGTTCATCCCAGAGATACTGGATGGGCTTGATGTCAGGACAGATGTTCTTCCACACCAAACTCAGCAAACCACTTCTTTATTGAACTCACTCTGTTCACAGGGGCAGGAAAGGGCTTTTTTGTTCCCACAAAGTTGGAAGCACATGATTCTCTAGAATGTGATTGTATGCTGTAGGATTAAGATTTGATTTCATTTGAACAAAGGCCGTGGCAGCACAGCGGCACGGCGGCACGGCGCTGTCGCCTCACAGTGAGGAGGGCCTGCGTTCGATTCTTTGGCTGGGTGACCGGGGTCCTCTCTCTGGGTCTGCGTGGGTTTCCTCCTGCAGTCCAAAGACATGCAGTCAGACCAATTGGACATGCTAAACAGCTGCCACTGGGTGTGTCTGTCTGTCTGTCTGTCTGCCCTGCGATGGACTGGTGACCTGTCCAGGGTGTATCCTGCCTTCCGCCCAATGACCACTGGGATAGGCTCTAGCTCAACCCCCCACACCCCCCCCCCCCCACCCTGAGGAAGAAGTGGCTTAGAAAGTGGATGGATGAACAAAGGCCATTATCCCTCCTCCACCAAACTTTAATGTTGGCTCAATGCATCCAGGCAGGTAGAGAAATTCTGTCTGACTGCCAGACTGTGAAACGTGACTCATCACTTCAGACATCCTGTTTCCACTGCTCCAGAATCCAACAGTGCTTTTCAATGATGTTGCACAGGAATAGATTTAGTGATTCTCGGTCTCAGGTTGGGAAAAAAAGGGAATGGCACCCCCTGAATGCACATTTTTAAAATAACTCCTCAGTGGCATATCTGTCTACTCTGCAAAAATGTTGTAAAATAATCTGAACCCCCTAAAATCCCATAACTTAGTGCATAGTAAGGCTTAATCCTATCAAATCCTATCCTACCTAGTTAGATATCATGACCAAGTTCTTAGATGATACTTTTTGATCTACTCTAGACAGTGTGGCTCCATTAAAAAGCAAAATAGTAAGGCAGAAAAACTCACTCCTTGGTATGACGATCATACTCGAGCTTTAAAACTGACTGGGAGACAACTAGAGTGAAAGTGATGCCTGACTAAACTAGAAGTGTTAGATGAGCACTTGCTCTAGGAGGATCTCTCCTCTTTCATAGACAACAATAAGAATAATCCTAGACTACTATTAGCACAATTTCTTAAATAATGGAGAACAAAACAGTTACTGGACCCCAGATGCCATTAGCCTATAGCAGCAATGATTTTATGAATTTCTTTAGTGATAAAATTGAAAAAATTAGGCAGAAAATTCAAATTACAGAAACTCTGCAAACCTGCTACCTTATAATGCCAGTCTTAATCTTTAGATTATTATAATCACTGCAGAGAGGCTGGAATCATTTTCCTTACTTCAAGAAAATGAACTAGTTAAAATTGTTTCTTCCGCAAAATCTTCTACTTGTATGTTAGATCCGATTACTACAGGTTTACACAAGGAAATTTTGTCAGAAATAACCAAGCCTATTCTGTCAATAATAAACTCCTCTCTTAGCCCTGGATACATCCCAAAAACTCTTAAACTAGCAGTAATTAGACCGCTGATTAAGAAAACTAACCTGTAACATCCGTTCATTCTTTGTCCTGGTCTTTCGGTTGGCCTTTTTCCTGGTTTTCTAGTGCTGTTATTTGTTTATCTGCCATGTGCTTTTGTTTTCTTTTGACATGTGCTTTTGTTGTGTTGTTGGCTCCTCCCCTGTCCTGCCCTGTCTTTACCTGTTCTTTGTCTCCCTGCCCCGTCCTCTCATTAGTCTCAGGTGTTTCTTGTTTTCTTTTAGTATCTATACCCTTGTGTTTGCTCAGTCCCTTCGTCTTGCATTGTGTGTCTTTATATCCTGTTGTGAGGTTCCCCTCGTTGTTGGTATTGTTTCCTTGTTTATTGCTTGTTTGCTTTGTTTGATTTTCTACTGGATTTGTCTGTCCCACTCACCTTTTCCCCGGTGTTTATGAACTCTGCATTGTGTGTTAATAAAAGCAACTTGCACTTGAATCCTGCCCCAATGCCTCATACATTAAAGTGAACTATCAAATTCTAGACTTATCTCGAATCACTCCTTTATATATAAGATCTTAGAAAAAGCAGTAGCAAAACAATTAAGCTCCTATTTGTATAGGAATCATATACAAGAGAAATTTCAGTCTGGTTTCAGGCCACATCACAATACAGAAACAGCACTAGTGCAAATTATCTTTTATTATTCTCCGACCAAGGAAATGGGTCTTTGCTAGTCCTCCTTAGTGTGGAATTTGACACAATAGACCATGCTATCTTACTAGATAGACTAGAAAACCTTGTAGGGGTAACAGGAATAGCTCTTTCCTGGTTCAGGTCCTTACTGACTGCTATCAGTTTGTTAATGTAAATGGTGAATCATCTGCCCTGGCAAAAGTAACTATGGTGTTCCACAAGGCTCTGTTTTAGGTCCTATATCATTCACAATATATATGCTACCACTGGGCACCATTATGAGTAAACATGGCATAAATTTCCACTGCTATGTTTAATTGCTTGTTAACACAAAAGCTAATCAGCCAATCACACGGCCACAACTCAATGCATTTAGGTGTGTAGAGGTGGTCAAGACAATTTGCTGGCCGAGCATCAGAACGGGGAAGAAAGGGGATTTAAGGGACTTTGAACGTGGCGTGGTTGTTGGTGCCAGACGGGCTGGTCTGAGTATTTCAGAAACTATGATCTACTGATCTACTGGGATTTTCACGCTCAACCATCTCTAGGGTTTACAGAGAACGGTCCGAAAAAGAGGAAATATCCAGTGAGCGGTCAGTTGTGTGGACGAAAATGCCTTGTTGATGTGAGAGGTCAGAGGAGAATGGGCAGACTGGTTCCAGATGATAGAAAGGCAGCAGGAACTCAAATAACCAACCAGAATCTCTGAGGAACGTTTCCAACACCTTGTTGAAAGTCTGCCATGAAGAATTAAGACAGTTCTGAAGGCAAAAGGGAGTCCAGCCTTTTACTAGCACTAACCCTAATAATGTGGCTGGTGAGTGTATATATATTTCATAAGAATAGATTTTATAAGTCAATATTTGTTACTATTATTAGAAATAGTAATAGTGCAAATCAGCTGAATATAATAAAAAGATTAGGAAAAAGATTGATTTATTTAAATTTCACTTCTCTAATTGCCTCGTTATTGTCCTCCTTGCTCTCAGTACATTTGCGGTTAGGACGGCTGACTGCTGTTTACATTTTTGTCCAGGCTCCGCCCACCCCAATCACTCGGCCTCCGGCTGCTTCTGCACTGCCTGCACATCACTGCAGTTACATAACACAGAGAGGAGAAGAACAGAGAGAGAGAGAAAAGAGAAACATCATCCTTCTCTCTGTCCTTTCTTCACCAGCACGATTGAGCATTAGAATGGCCCCCTGGGTGGGAGGAAGCCCACGGCTCTCTACTGCAACTCACACACAGGCTTGTTTTTATACGTTGTGAGAATATAGCAATATACATATACCCCATATATTATATATTTACAGTATGCAAGAAACCTATATATATAATAATATTCTTCATCTATGTGAATACCGATATAGATGTTTTATACATATATACTATATATACACTAATGTGCTGCTTATGTATTATATTACCAGTAACGATGCTTTTATTAATAATGTTTCCCTGTTTTCCATGTATAACCCTAATCTTAATCCCAGGAGTCAAAAAGAGACTTTTTTGTTATTTCAGTTTTAAAAAATGAAAGATGGAGCTTCTGTAAAAGCACTGTACACAGCATTCTGCTGGTCCTGTAGGTCTTGTTTGTCATTTTTGCCCAGGAAATGTATGAAAAAAGTAGTGTAGGCATTAAGTCCCCACTTAAACAATGCTACCCTTTTTATGTGCACTGCTTTGAGAGAAATGCTGCCATGTGAAAGGGCTTTGAAGCCTGTGTGAATGGAAGGATCCGTATTTAGACGACATTCCCCTTTCACGTACTGTGAAAGAGAATAAAGGAGGAATGAATGGAAAGAGCACTCTGTTCTTTTCTGAGCTCTCATACGTCCATACATACATCTTTCAGAGGCGGAGGGTCTGAATGGACTCCAGGCTTTCTGGACTCCAGTCTGAGCAGTGGTGTAATAGTGTAACAGTGTAATGAAGAAATAAGTAATAAGAATATAATTAGTATTCTTAGTAATAAGAAAGTAATAAGAAAAGGTGGATTTAATTATTCAGGTTGATTGATGGACAATGTGCTATTTATTTTTCTATATAGCACCAAAAAGGTCACTCTGTTGTTACAAGCCAGACATCATAACCACAGCAGAACCCTTTTTGGTGCTATATAGAACCATATAGAACACATTCTCCATCAATATGAATACGTATTTGACCATGCGAAGAACCATTTAAGCATGCATATTGTTCTTGAGTCTTTAAGATTCATGCATGTATTTGCATCTGCAGAATACAGAACCACTCTCTTTACTAAAGAACCCTTGAAGAACCACCTCTTCTACAAGTGTGGGGTTGGGCTGCATGACAGTAATGAGGCACTTCAGTACTTAAAAATGTTGACAGTAAATTCAAAATCATGACAATGTCAAGTTTCTATATACACAATTAAAAATTATGCTTCTTCAAGGGTTCTTTGCACATTCTCCATCAATCTGAAGAACACTTTCACAATGTAGAGAACCTTTGGACCATGCAGAGGGTTCTTTGAGTGTTCATGGTTCTATATAGAACTGTTCTGTATAGAACCATTGTCCTTACTAAAGAGCCCTTGAAGAACCATAATTTTAAGCATGTTGCTATGTGGTTGCTAGGTGGTTGCTATGGTTTTGCTAAGGTGTTGATATGGTTTCCCAGGTGGTTGCTATGGTGTTGCTAAGTGGCTGCTTTGGTGTTTCTATAGTATCCCAGGGGGTTCTTATGTGTTCTTATGTGGTTGCTCTGTGGTTTGTATTGTGTCACTAAGGTGATGCTAGGTTGTTGCTTTAGTGTCACAGGTGGTGGTTACTATGATGTTGCAAAGTTGGTAGTTGCTATGGTCTAATTCTACTGCTACCTTAAATGCACTTCCACTTTAAATCCAATACCACTTCAAATCTCCTGCTAATCTCAGCCACTGAATTATGCATAACATTTGAGAAATCTGGGGAATTCCTCTTTAGCTTGACTTTAGTCTGAATTTTTGTCCATGTTTCTAGATAACGGTGTGTCATACAGTGTTAGAAACCACATTAACAGTTCTGTTTAGGCAAGTATGATGATTTTGCTCCATGTTAAGTATAGATAAGCTTTTTTTTTACTTTTTAGCTACATTAGCCTCATAGCTTCAGCGCTACGAGGACACCAGGCACTAAATATGACTCATCTTTGGGTTAATGGGAGTAAATTTGTAGATGCAATTTTACTGAACTAACCAGAAGCCCAAACATAATTAGCAGTGTCCCTCATTCAATGAAGGCTTAGTAACCAGACATTTAAAGCCATGTGGGTCTTGTAAGCCCAACATACAGGTCTTTTAGAGTCATTAGTTTGAGCATTAGTCCTGTAGCTAAATAGTATTGTAGTCCGTCCATTACTGATGAGGGTTCGTCACGTTGCAGCCCCATAAACAGGCCGTTATCGTTTGGGATCCAGTGACTGGACTCATTAGCTGCTGAGGTCATTTAATTATTGCTACAATGCCAGTGCAGCACGAAACGGTGTCATTCTCCTGCTTTACTGCGCACAGCTTCTGGAAGGCAGGTGGCTCACAGAAATCTGACAAGAGACTGCCGCGGCAACAGTAGACGCCACTGGGGTGTGGGTTACAGACTGGGGGCTCGAGTGTTCGTCTTTTTTTCGCCCCACTAAGGTCCTGCAGTACCAGAGGAAGAGTGTTTTTGTTTTATTTATAAGCCTTACACACGTTTGACTTATTTCGGGAACTAAGAGGGCTTGGTGGAGTCTGACTACCCAAGTCTGAAACCGAAACAAAAGCAGATGGATGACATCACATTCACACATGAACAAAAAAGCACCTGTCCTAAATTTTTTCCACAAAGCTAGAAGCCTAAAATTGTCCAAAATGTCATGATACGCTGAAGCATTAAGATTTCCCCTGACTGGAACTAAGGTGCCTAGGCCAGCCCCTAAAAAAACGACCCCATAGCATTATCCCTCCTCCAGTAAACTTTACAGTTGGCACAATGCAGTGAGGTAGGTAAGGTTCTCCGGGCATTGGCCAAATCCAGACTCATTCATCAGACTCCCAGAAAGAGCAACGTTATTGGTCATGCCACAGTTATTGGTTTCCAATGCTCCAGAGTCCAGTGGTGGCGTACTTTACACCACTACCCCCAACACTTGGCATCGAATATTTTGATCTTAGGTTTCCGTGTAGCTTCTAGGCTGTGGAAAGCCATTTGGTGAAGATCTTCTGTGACTTTGTGCAGTCTAACACTTTGTGGCTAATTTGTTGTTACTCCTTTTTGCTTGTAACAAACATTATCATATATCTGAGCTTGTATGTATCAGTTTTACAGTGACGCTTTCAGTAAAGCATTCTACATAGAGCTGCTGCCTTTGTTTTCCATTCCTAACAACTAACCGGAACCTGCTCAGACTACAACTCATATTCACACTCAGTGATGTATCTAGAACCTCCAGAAGGACTAGAGTGATGGCTTTATCAAATCAAATCAAATAAAATTTATTTGTATAGTGCTTTTTACAGCTGATGTCATCACAAAGCAGCTTCACAGAATTCAAAGACAAAGACAAAGTTTTAACAAGAATGTAAAACCCCCCCGGTGAGCAAGCCAGGGGGCAACAGTGGCAAGGAGAACCTCCCTCACAACCGAGGAAGAAACCTTGGGAGGAACCAGGCTCACCAGGGGGGGGACCGATCCTCCTCTGGTCAAACTACCTACAAGTGAATTATACTACTAATATTAATAGCAGTAATATTAGTAGTAGTAATAGCTGGGAGTCTATGAAAACATCAGTGTAGGGTGGGCAGCTAGTCCAAGGCAGGTGGAGGTATCTGGGGCATGGGCAGCTGGTCTGAAGTGGGTAGAAGGAGGGCTTGACAGTCAGTTGTCCTTCAGTGTCCGGCCGGACATGTGGGCGGTTGTGTACTCAGAATAAAGGCAGGGAGAGGGAATTAGTTTTATTCTGTCTGTTTGTACATAAAACTTTTACTCACTCATTGTTATTCAAAACATGATTGTCTGTAACTTCTTAATTGTGTTGGTAGTTAATCTAACGTCTAAGGCCTTCTGTCCAGCTCCTGAAGTCCTAACCAATGGGACAGCATGCTTTGTTTTATCTACCTAGATATCACAGAGCAAAAAATTCTGATTGGACAGTTTTCCTTTGAAAGTTTCAAGATTTTAACCCTTTCATTTAGGACCAAATCTTAACAGTGAGATAAGCGTATTATTAAAATACAACAAGTGTGACATTACATATATTACAAATTACATGATGTTGTTTTACAAATGACATGCTTTTTTTCCAGAAATAGAGGGTTCTCCTCTCTACCTTAGTATGGGGTTTACGTTGAAAGCACCACCTTCAGGTTGAATAATTTGGTCTATTTGAATGATTTATTACTTATTTATTACTTATCGTTTTTTTTCGCTGTCACCCTTTCACTTTCTCTCTGTCTCTCTATGCCTCTCTCTTTAGTGTCAGTGTTGTGCTCCTGCAGAGTTGAGTCAGCAGCGCTCCTCTCTGCTCCACAGGTCAGCACTCACACAGCAGTGCTGAGAGGAACTCTGGCAGGACACCAGAATCACAAGAAACTCCGTCGAAGCTCCAAACGATTAGTCTCTGCTCTGCGGCACAGTGCGCTGAATGATGAACGTCAGCCACAGTGAAGTGAAAGTCTGACTGTAGCAGTAAAATAACTACAGCCAGAAAATCAGGAACTGCACCTCATCCTTTAAAGTGAAAGTCAAGGGAAAAGTATAATCTGGCCAGTTTTCCCCAAATACAGTTGATCCAATAATGTTCGGAGTCTGAAGTTTGCTTCTGTAGTAGGCATGTCTCTAACAGAGTGCTGTTATTCAGGTAAGCGTGTGGACAATAACTGCATTAAACGCTTAACAGCAGGTGTGTGAGCAAACACAGTGAAAGCATATGAGTTAATGAGCTTAATATTTGTCAAATAAAAGAATAGCTGTACAGTTTACCACCTGAGGCCACTTAGATTTCTTAGCGTGATGCCTTCTCTGTAGTTTGAAACGGCCTATGTCACTTGATTAATGAGCTGTTAGCAAGTTCTTGCTAAGAGGCTATTGGGACAGGCATGATAGGTTGCTCCACCAGGGCAGCTCAACAGAACAATTTCATCTACATGGCCAAAATTATGTGGACACCCGACCATCACCTGTATGAGCTTATTGAACATCCAATTCCAAAACCATGGGCATTCATTTGGAGTTGTTTCCCCCTTTTTCAGCTATGGCAACCTCCACTCTTCTGGGAAGCTTTCTATAGGAATCTGTGCCCATTCAGTTAAAAGAGGATTTGTGAGGTCAGACAGGTCATGTTGGGTGAGAAGGCCTGGCTCAAAACAGGTATTCCAGTTCATCTCATAGGTGTTCAGTGGGGTTGAGGTCAGGGCTCTGTGCAGGCCACTGGAGTTCTTCCACACCAAACTGGTCAAACCGTGTCTTCATGAAGCTCGCTTTGTGCTTAGGGACACAATCATGCTGGAACAGGAAAGGGTCTTTCCCAAACTGCTGACACAAAGGTAGAAGCATATAATTGTGTAAAATGTCTTTGTGTGCTGAAGCATTAACATCACTCCACTGGGACTAAGGGGGCCAAACGCTGGAAAACAACCACAGCCCATTATCCCTCCTCTATCAAACTTTACTGCTGGTATTGTGCATCTCGGTTGGTAATGTTCTCCTGGGAACCGTGAAGCCCAGATTTGTCCAGACCGCCACATATTGAAGTGATATTTATTACTCCACAGGACACATTTCCACTGCTCCAGAGTCCAGTGACAGCATGCTTTACAACAATCCAACCAACACTTGGCATTGCACATATTGATCTTAGGCTTGTGTGCAGCTGCTCGGCCATGGAAACCCATTTCATGAAGCTTCCAGTGCAAAGTTCTCAAGCTGATGTTGCTTCCTTTAATGAGGGATGCAACAGAGGATAGGCAATATTTGCTTTAGAGCTCAGCAGAACCGCTCTGTGAGTTTGCTTTGTCTGCCACATCGTTGCTGAGCTGTTGTTGCTCCTGGATGCTTCCGTTTCACCGAGCTCTTCAGTACGGCCCATTCTACTGCCAGTGCTTGTCTATAGAGATTGCTTGGCTATGTGCTTGGCTTTATACCTGTTAGTAATTAGTATGACTAAGGCACCTGAACTCAATAATTAGGAGGGGTGTTCACACAGGTTTGGGTAAAAAACTGAATGTAAGGGACAATATCTCAGACATTATAACCATATAATGTAATATCTTTCTGTCTGGAAGCTTTTAGAGGTGGATGTCTGGTTCCATTTAGCCCTGCTGTGAAGATTTCTGACTGTGAAAGATTCCCACACAGTTTGAGACAATCATGATTCTAAACTGCAAGTTAAAAGCTTGTATTACTTGTTAGCTACATTAGCCTTGCAGCTTTAGTGCTACAACTAGGAAAGCAAACTTCAGACACCAAACATTTCTAGGCTGATGCCTACATTTGAAGTAAAGGGCGGAGGTGTTCTGTCAAACTGTCGTTTTAATGCATTTGACTAGGCAGAGGGAAGCTGTCTGTAATTGCCGTTCTGCTGCTCCGTTACCTTGACAGTGTCTCGTCTGCATTGCTCTGCATTAGGCTATCATTCAGAGTTTTATTGCCACTGCATTGCCTCTGCAAGATGGCCTCTCCCCCGTCCCGGCTCTGTTCTGAAGTGTGCATGCTGGCTGGAGGAGCGTAAATCCCAGTGAAGATTAGTGTGCGGTAGAGGAGGGAATACATCAGGCAGAGGAAATCCCTGGCAGGAGCGTCCCAGCTCAGCACTTTCTCCAAACCAGCCACCCTCACGGCCGTCCGTGCCAGAGCCTGCTGACTGCTGCAATTGCTCTGCAGCACTGTCTGTGTGCACCAACAGAACTTTCCCCAGTGGAGATATTCATGACTCTGTCGTTACGCACTACATTCATTTTCCTTCTGTTGACTGCCTGGTTTATACACCACAATTCCCTTCAATTCTCTTCAGTTCTCTATTTTTCAGACACTGACAGCGCATTATACACACAGAAGACTGATACCGTCTCTGAATGCTTACGGGCATAAATAAAAAGGCCCTGGTAGAAGAAGAATGGTGGGTTTCTGTGTAGGTTTCAGGGGATTCTCTCGCAGACACCCTGGAGCGAGGGTCAAGCATGCTTTAATACAGAATAATTATACTGGGTCTCTGGCACACAGCCAAATTGCAGTGAGCTGGGCTATGCCAGGTCACCTTGACCCATTTCATGAAGCTACTGATGCAAAGTTCTCAAGCTGATGTTGCTTCCTTTAATGAGGGATGCAACAGAGGATAGGCAATATTTGCTTTAGAGCTCAGCAGAACCGCTCTGTGAGTTTGCTTTGTCTGCCGCGTCGTTGCTGAGCTGTTGCTCCTGGATGCTTCCGTTTCACCGAGCTCTTCAGTACGGACCATTCTACTACCAGTGCTTGTCTATGGAGATTGCTTGGCTATGTGCTTGGCTTTATACCTGTACTTTTATACTCAGACTTTCATCTGAATAACCACACCCACTCACCCAACCTTCAGACTTTCACCTGAATAACCACACCCGCTCACCCAGCCTTCAGACTTTCACCTGAATAACCACACCCACTCACCCAGCCTTCAGACTTTCATCTGAATAACCACACCCACTCACCCAGCCATCAGACTTTCACCTGAATAACCACACCCGCTCACCCAGCCTTCAGACTTTCATCTGAATAACCACACCCACTCACCCAGCCTTCAGACTTTCATCTGAATAACCACACCCACTCACCCAGCCATCAGACTTTCACCTGAATAACCACACCCACTCACCCAGCCTTCAGACACTCACCTGAATAACCACACCCGCTCACCCAGCCATCAGACTTTCACCTGAATAACCACACCCACTCACCCAACCTTCAGACACTCACCTGAATAACCACACCCACTCACCCAACCTTCAGACTTTCACCTGAATAACCACACCCGCTCACCCAGCCTTCAGACTTTCACCTGAATAACCACACCCGCTCACCCAGCCTTCAGACTTTCATCTGAATAACCACACCCACTCACCCAGCCATCAGACTTTCACCTGAATAAGCACACCCGCTCACCCAGCCTTCAGACACTCACCTGAATAACCACACCCGCTCACCCAGCCTTCAGACTTTCACCTGAATAACCACACCCGCTCACCCAGCCTTCAGACTTTCACCTGAATAACCACACCCGCTCACCCAGCCATCAGACTTTCACCTGAATAACCACACCCACTCACCCAGCCTTCAGACTTTCACCTGAATAACCACACCCACTCACCCAGCCATCAGACTTTCACCTGAATAACCACACCCGCTCACCCAGCCATCAGACACTCACCTGAATAACCACACCCACTCACCCAGCCTTCAGACTTTCACCTGAATAACCACACCCACTCACCCAGCCATCAGACTTTCACCTGAATAACCACACCCACTCACCCAGCCTTCAGACTTTCACCTGAATAACCACACCCGCTCACCCAGCCTTCAGACTTTCACCTGAATAACCACACCCGCTCACCCAGCCTTCAGACTTTCACCTGAATAACCACACCCGCTCACCCAGCCATCAGACTTTCACCTGAATAACCACACCCACTCACCCAACCTTCAGACACTCACCTGAATAACCACACCCGCTCACCCAGCCTTCAGACTTTCACCTGAATAACCACACCCGCTCACCCAGCCTTCAGACTTTCATCTGAATAACCACACCCACTCACCCAGCCATCAGACTTTCACCTGAATAACCACACCCGCTCACCCAGCCTTCAGACTTTCACCTGAATAACCACACCCGCTCACCCAGCCATCAGACTTTCACCTGAATAACCACACCCACTCACCCAGCCTTCAGACTTTCACCTGAATAACCACACCCACTCACCCAGCCATCAGACTTTCACCTGAATAACCACACCCACTCACCCAGCCTTCAGACTTTCACCTGAATAACCATACCCACTCACCCAGCCATCAGACCTGAATAACCACACCCACTCACCCAACCTTCAGAGTTTCACCTGAATAACCACACCCACTCACCCAGCCTTCAGACTTTCACCTGAATAACCACACCCGCTCACCCAGCCATCAGACTTTCACCTGAATAACCACACCCACTCACCCAGCCTTCAGACTTTCACCTGAATAACCACACCCACTCACCCAACCTTCAGACTTTCACCTGAATAACCACACCCGCTCACCCAGCCTTCAGACTTTCACCTGAATAACCACACCCGCTCACCCAGCCTTCAGACTTTCATCTGAATAACCACACCCACTCACCCAGCCATCAGACTTTCACCTGAATAAGCACACCCGCTCACCCAGCCTTCAGACACTCACCTGAATAACCACACCCGCTCACCCAGCCTTCAGACTTTCACCTGAATAACCACACCCGCTCACCCAGCCTTCAGACTTTCACCTGAATAACCACACCCGCTCACCCAGCCATCAGACTTTCACCTGAATAACCACACCCACTCACCCAGCCTTCAGACTTTCACCTGAATAACCACACCCACTCACCCAGCCATCAGACTTTCACCTGAATAACCACACCCGCTCACCCAGCCATCAGACACTCACCTGAATAACCACACCCACTCACCCAGCCTTCAGACTTTCACCTGAATAACCACACCCACTCACCCAGCCATCAGACTTTCACCTGAATAACCACACCCACTCACCCAGCCTTCAGACTTTCACCTGAATAACCACACCCGCTCACCCAGCCTTCAGACTTTCACCTGAATAACCACACCCGCTCACCCAGCCTTCAGACTTTCACCTGAATAACCACACCCGCTCACCCAGCCATCAGACTTTCACCTGAATAACCACACCCACTCACCCAACCTTCAGACACTCACCTGAATAACCACACCCGCTCACCCAGCCTTCAGACTTTCACCTGAATAACCACACCCGCTCACCCAGCCTTCAGACTTTCATCTGAATAACCACACCCACTCACCCAGCCATCAGACTTTCACCTGAATAACCACACCCGCTCACCCAGCCTTCAGACTTTCACCTGAATAACCACACCCGCTCACCCAGCCATCAGACTTTCACCTGAATAACCACACCCACTCACCCAGCCTTCAGACTTTCACCTGAATAACCACACCCACTCACCCAGCCATCAGACTTTCACCTGAATAACCACACCCACTCACCCAGCCTTCAGACTTTCACCTGAATAACCATACCCACTCACCCAGCCATCAGACCTGAATAACCACACCCACTCACCCAACCTTCAGAGTTTCACCTGAATAACCACACCCACTCACCCAACCTTCAGACACTCACCTGAATAACCACACCCACTCACTCAGCCTTCAGACTTTCATCTGAATAACCACACCCACTCAACCCAGCCTTCAGACTTTCATCTGAATAACCACACCCACTCAACCCACCCATCAGACTTTCACCTGAATAACCACACCCGCTCACCCAGCCTTCAGACTTTCACCTGAATAACCACACCCACTCACCCAGCCTTCAGACTTTCACCTGAATAACCACACCCGCTCACCCAGCCTTCAGACTTTCACCTGAATAACCACACCCGCTCACCCAACCTTCAGACTCTCACCCGAATAACCACACCCGCTCACCCAGCCATCAGACTTTCACCTGAATAACCACACCCACTCACCCAACCTTCAGACACTCACCTGAATAACCACACCCGCTCACCCAGCCTTCAGACTTTCACCTGAATAACCACACCCGCTCACCCAGCCTTCAGACTTTCACCTGAATAACCACACCCACTCACCCAACCTTCAGACACTCACCTGAATAACCACACCCGCTCACCCAGCCTTCAGACTTTCACCTGAATAACCACACCCGCTCACCCAGCCTTCAGACTTTCACCTGAATAACCACACCCACTCACCCAGCCTTCAGACTTTCACCTGAATAACCACACCCGCTCACCCAGCCTTCAGACTTTCACCTGAATAACCACACCCACTCACCCAACCTTCACTCATTCAACCTCACTCAGCCTTCAGACTTTCACCCGAATAACCACACCCACTCACCCAACCTTCAGACTTTCACCTGAATAACCACACCCGCTCACCCAGCCTTCAGACTTTCACCTGAATAACCACACCCGCTCACCCAGCCTTCAGACTTTCATCTGAATAACCACACCCACTCACCCAGGCATCAGACTTTCACCTGAATAACCACACCCGCTCACCCAGCCTTCAGACTTTCACCTGAATAACCACACCCGCTCACCCAGCCTTCAGACTTTCACCTGAATAACCACACCCGCTCACCCAGCCATCAGACACTCACCTGAATAACCACACCCACTCACCCAGCCTTCAGACTTTCACCTGAATAACCACACCCACTGACCCAGCCATCAGACTTTCACCTGAATAACCACACCCACTCACCCAGCCTTCAGACTTTCACCTGAATAACCACACCCACTCACCCAACCTTCAGACACTCACCTGAATAACCACACCCGCTCACCCAACCTTCAGACTCTCACCCGAATAACCACACCCGCTCACCCAGCCATCAGACTTTCACCTGAATAACCACACCCGCTCACCCAGCCTTCAGACTTTCACCTGAATAACCACACCCGCTCACCCAGCCTTCAGACTTTCACCTGAATAACCACACCCACTCACCCAGCCATCAGACTTTCACCTGAATAACCACACCCACTCACCCAACCTTCAGACTTTCACCTGAATAACCACACCCGCTCACCCAGCCATCAGACTTTCACCTGAATAACCACACCCACTCACCCAACCTTCAGACTTTCACCTGAATAACCACACCCACTCACCCAGCCATCAGACCTGAATAACCACACCCACTCACCCAACCTTCAGAGTTTCACCTGAATAACCACACCCACTCACCCAACCTTCAGACACTCACCTGAATAACCACACCCACTCACTCAGCCTTCAGACTTTCATCTGAATAACCACACCCACTCAACCCAGCCTTCAGACTTTCATCTGAATAACCACACCCACTCAACCCAGCCATCAGACTTTCACCTGAATAACCACACCCACTCACCCAGCCTTCAGACTTTCACCTGAATAACCACACCCGCTCACCCAGCCTTCAGACTTTCACCTGAATAACCACACCCGCTCACCCAACCTTCAGACTCTCACCCGAATAACCACACCCGCTCACCCAGCCATCAGACTTTCACCTGAATAACCACACCCGCTCACCCAACCTTCAGACTTTCACCTGAATAACCACACCCACTCACCCAGCCATCAGACTTTCACCTGAATAACCACACCCACTCACCCAGCCTTCAGACTTTCACCTGAATAACCACACCCGCTCACCCAGCCATCAGACTTTCACCTGAATAACCACACCCACTCACCCAACCTTCAGACTTTCACCTGAATAACCACACCCACTCACCCAGCCATCAGACCTGAATAACCACACCCACTCACCCAACCTTCAGAGTTTCACCTGAATAACCACACCCACTCACCCAACCTTCAGACACTCACCTGAATAACCACACCCACTCACTCAGCCTTCAGACTTTCATCTGAATAACCACACCCACTCAACCCAGCCTTCAGACTTTCATCTGAATAACCACACCCACTCAACCCAGCCATCAGACTTTCACCTGAATAACCACACCCGCTCACCCAGCCTTCAGACTTTCACCTGAATAACCACACCCACTCACCCAGCCTTCAGACTTTCACCTGAATAACCACACCCGCTCACCCAGCCTTCAGACTTTCACCTGAATAACCACACCCGCTCACCCAACCTTCAGACTCTCACCCGAATAACCACACCCGCTCACCCAGCCATCAGACTTTCACCTGAATAACCACACCCACTCACCCAACCTTCAGACACTCACCTGAATAACCACACCCGCTCACCCAGCCTTCAGACTTTCACCTGAAAAACCACACCCACTCACCCAGCCATCAGACTTTCATCTGAATAACCACACCCGCTCACCCAGCCTTCAGACTTTCACCTGAATAACCACACCCACTCACCCAGCCTTCAGACTTTCACCTGAATAACCACACCCGCTCATCCAGCCTTCAGACTTTCACCTGAATAACCACACCCGCTCACCCAGCCTTCAGACTTTCACCTGAATAACCACACCCACTCACCCAACCTTCACGCATTCAACCTCACTCAGCCTTCAGACTTTCATCTGAATAACCACACCCACTCAACCCAGCCTTCAGAATTTCCTCTGAATAACCACACCCCCTCAGCCAGCCATCAATCCTATACTGAATATAACCACACCGCCTCACCCAGCCTTTTAGTAAATAACATTGAGGTTGAACTGAGATTTTGTCTTTAAATGGCTGTTCCTCTTATATGTACAGTCTTGCATGATTAAATTAATATCCTGTAGCATAATAAACATCCATGTTCACCTTAAAACAGAAAGCCATCGAGATAAAGCCATGTGGATCTAACCAATCTACAGGATGAAGTCGTGTAATTCAGTATAGTTCAGTACAAACTTAACTTCATCTCCAAACTGAGTTTGTATGCCGATGGCATTTCATTGAGGTAATGAGAGAAAAATGAGTCCATCTTGCAGTTAAAATATTTTTAAATGGGTGAATAAATGAGTGCTTGCGTACTTTGACTCCTGAACACACTGTGAAAAGAGAGAAG
Source organism: Pygocentrus nattereri (assembly GCF_015220715.1). Lineage (NCBI taxonomy): Eukaryota > Metazoa > Chordata > Actinopteri > Characiformes > Serrasalmidae > Pygocentrus > Pygocentrus nattereri. The sequence goes on from NC_051214.1 coordinate 48,957,855, forward strand.
CATGTTTAAAATCATCATGCAGCTTCTTCAACACCCTGAATCTCCAGACTGTGAGCGTGAGTCAGTATTTTGTTGGTGTCAAGCAGAGCTGACTTGGTGGTTTGAGGTGTTTCTGACTGGCGTTTCTGTCAGCATGCTTCATTCCTTGCCTCGTTTTCCCGCCTCATCAGCAGCCTGTCATATCACACCTGCCTGTGAGAGACCTTTCAGTCATATTACTGACCCACGCACTGACAGCAGCACAAGCACAGCAACATGCTCACCACCAACACTGACCTCATACCACTGACCACACATAAGACTGCCTTTACACCATAAAAACAGTATTAATAATATTTTGCACTGCAGGAAATTATATCTCAGCAAGAGAAAACATCTTTGGTCTAATCAATATGAGACCAATATTTGGCCGCTGTGCAAAATGTCACAATGCCACAATGTGCAAATCACTTAAACCCCACATTTAATTTAAAATAGTACAAAAACAACAGGTCAAATGCCAAAAGTGGGAAATGTTATTGTTTTCTGACAAATGTTTGCCCATTTTGAATTTGATATCAGCAACACTTTCCAAAAAGTTGGGACGAGGGCATGTTTACCACTGTGTTTCATCACCTCTTTAGCTGATTAACAGTTCAGGGTCTTCTTTGTCATAATTTACACTTGTGCCAAATGTTTTTAGTGGTGACAGGTCTGGACTGCAGGCAGGTCACCTGGTTTAGCACCTGAACTCTTTTAATATGAAGCAATGCTGTTTTAATACATGCAGAATGTGGTTTGATATCGTCTTGCTGAAATAAGCAAGGCCTTCTCTGAAAAAGACGTCTGTATGGCAGCATATGTTGTTCACAGATCAAGTCACCCATGCCATGTGCACTAATGCCCCCCCCCCATACTACTATGGATGCTGGCTTTTGAACTGTGACTGATAACAAGCTAGATGGTCCCTGTCCTCATCAGTCCAGCCCATCATTTCCACAAAGAATGTAAAGTTTTGATACTTGAACTGACCATCCATCAATACCTGACCTCACTAATGTTCAGTCACATCCTCAAAGCAATGTTCCAACGTCTAGTGTGATTATTATTATTATTGTTATTATTATTATTATTATTATTATTATTACACCTTTCATGCATGTGCATTTCATAATAAAATAAAACAGTGTAAATAAAACAGTGAATAGGACATAAATAATCAAATGAGAATAAAAATAATTTCATTAAAATAAATTATAACATAATAAGACAAATAGAATGTAGGATTCAACAAATATATAAGAAAGAACAATATCAAATGTATCAATCTTCCAGGATTGTTTCCTAATAAATCTCTTTACATTAACTTATACTGAATGTAAAGAACGTTTTGCCCTTTCCTGTGAAGTTACTCTTTTAAAGATACTTGTTTTTCTTTGGAAAGCCATGATGTACAAACAAATCAATTAAAAGAACTTTATCTTTGGAATATTCAACAAAGCAGCACCTGACACTCGATTTGAAACACTGTCAGACATTCGGAAATGTATGAAGCGCTAATGCATTAAAAGCTTTAAAACCCCCCCCCAAAAAAAGATACTGAAAATGTTTCAGAATAAAAACAGCGTAAAAACAGGTGGAACGTGTTCTCTGTTACGTGTCGGTGCTCTGGCTGCAGCATTCAGAACGAGCTCGGTCGGTCTATAGTGGTTTAGGTAATCCTAAATAATGAATAATGTATTGCAGTAGTCTAGACATGAAAAGACAAAAGCTCAGCTTCTTATCATCCTGCATTGTAAGAATCAAGGCCTCATTCGTGCTGCATTTCTTTAATGAGAGAGCAGCTTTAGAGATGTTATCAACATGTAACTTTAACCGTTAATGGTAGAAATTCATATATATTTCATATTTTGTTTGTAGAACCTTTTGCTCTCTTTGTTTCCAAAATCTTCTTTATCTACGTTTAGTTTTACTAAAGAAAGACTCATTGGATTCACTCATTCAGTAGATGGTTTAATGCTCAAATATTTATTATCTTTATAACTATATAATTAACCATATATATGACCTAAGGGAAGCATGTATAATGAAAAATAAAATGGGCCTAGTACAACACTCTGTGGTACACCATAAAGAACATCATGTTCTCCAGAGAAATGCTCCCTAACAAAGCACTTTTTATATTTCCAATCACACCACTGAAGGAATGTCCCTGAATGATGATTTAATGAGGATTGTATTATGTATTTTGTCAAAATACATTAAAAAATATAAAGGTAATACATTCCCTATTAATATCGGGATTATCTTTTTTATTTTTCATTTATTTGTATGAAAACTACTGGTTGTAGTATTTAAGGTTTGCGCTTTTTGTGTTTAGTTCATTGAAACTGAGGAATTTAAGGCCGGACTACAGCAATGGTGAACTGGATCAGCAGGTATCTACAAACGTCGGGTGTATTTTCGTGTCAGGTTAGTTGTTTAGAAACACTTTCACACTCAAAAATGGGGACTTTTTTTACGTCAACCTCAAATTCACATCTGAAGTTTGCATTGCAGGCCTGAAATGATCATGCAATCTCTTCACCATGTTGGCATAACATTCTGCTTTGATTCAAAAACCATTTTTTCTTGATTTGGTTTTATTTTTCATTCTTTTTCGACTTGTGCAGGACCCGGTGGTAGATAGCCTCAGCACATCCACTGGTCTAAAACGGGGTCACTATTTGCAAAATGTACAGTCATTTCTAAATGGTTCATCTGAAATGGGTGAAGCTACTTTTAAATTAATGATGACACCTTAATCCCAATAATCCAAATCCGTTTCAAATCCAAAGTGCTGCAGGACAGAGCCTGAAGGCCAAGCAAAATCACAGTCCACATACTGGAAATGCATTGCATCCTGAAATTACATGCAGAGTTACATTTACATTTACAGCATTTAGCAGAGCGACTTACAAGAAGTGCTTTGTCAATCTAGAGAAAGTATCTTTGCTGGTTACCAACAGCTTAGAGAGAAAGAGACGGTCCTGAGCTCAGATACTGCTAGAAACAACATTTCACTGCAGACACCAAGAGAAAAAGAACCAGAGTTGAACGCAGAACTCTGTGCCAGTCAATGCAATACAATAACAATAAGATACAATACAATAAACTACAATACAGAGTGCAGGACAGTTAATGGCACAGTTACACAAGATTCACTTCATAGTGAACAAATGCTTATTACTGTTCTGTCCACACAACTAGAAAAGGCCAAACTTACTTTCTGGAAAATTCTGGTAAAATCTGCGATAATCTGGTGTTGTTTACATTCCACCTTTAGCTGGCAGTCAGGTGTGATAAGTCACTGTCATTACGGACAGCTCAGCTAATCCTCAGAGTTTTGGAGTTATTACTGTCACTTTACTGTACATGTATGTAATTACATGTACAGCAAAATGACAGTAATTACAAGGGGCTAATTACATTAACGCCTTTTCTCTCCTCTGTAACTCCACTTTTTTATCCTAATCTAACTTTTAATTTTTAATTCGATGCTTTAATCGCCCTAATTTAATTTCTGCTTTGATTTATAATTAAACGATTTTCTCTTTTAAATCCCTCGATTTAATCTTTTTTTCATCTCTGTTCTCCTTTAGACCTGTCCAGGGTGTATCCTGCCTGCTGGGATAGGCTCCATCTCCCCCCATGTCCCAGAAGGATAAATGGCTTAGAAGATGTGTGTGTGTGTGTGTGTGTTTGTTCTCCTTTATTTCATATTTAAAAACAACTATATTTTTTCAATTTGTAGAACACAGCAGTGGATGAAAGGTGTATATAAATAAACTTGCTTTGCCTACATGATGTCATAATTCGCTGCATAGTTTAGAAAAAAATTACATATAATTTCAAGTGAAATTTTGCACTGTAAAAAAATCCAGCTTCAATTTGTCGACCTTCGCAGCATTTTTTTGGTTTTTGAAAATATTGGTTTTAAATGTTTATTTTAGTTCAAAACACATAAAATACATTGTTAGAAAGTCTAAAAACATTCATATTTTGCAATTAAACTTTTAATGTTACGGTAAAAACTAAAATGATCTTTTTTACCTTTGAGTTAAATGATTCCTATCTAGTGGGGAGTCTGAAAATATCTGAGAGTGCTGCTAAAAATGCTTCTATTTTGCATTATTTTTAAACTTTAGAACTCATAATGTCTTATTATCAGTATGTTAAACTGAGTGAACAGCAGAATCTTTGAAATTTGACCATGAATACTGAATTTCTTACTGTTTTCCCACGTTTTCTTTAACCCCTTAAGATCCCAGGCTTGTTACACATTGAAGCTTATTATTGGTGACTACAGGGACTTTGGTGCAAACTGGTTGAGCTATTTTTAGATTATAGAAGGGTGTTTCATAAACCTTTGGGCCTGCTAGTGAGTCATGGCTATTGAACAGTGGTGGACAGTAACTGAGTAACTGAGTAAATGTAATTGGTTTCTGTACTTTAGTATTTTTGGTGTATCTGTACTGAAGTTTCTCCGTTCTGGGCGACTTTTTCCTTTCACTCCACTACATTTCAGAGTCTAATATCCGACTTTTTCCTCCTACATTTTGAGAAATCTGTCGTTCCTTTTGGTTTCTGTGTGTATAAAAACGTAACATGTCAAAACAAAAGAAGCGGCTTTTTTCTGAATTTCTACAAACACCATTTCATTTTATAGTAAATGAGTTTGGGCTGGTTTATGTTTATGAACAGACGCTTACAGATCAACATAGTAAAGGAGCTCATCTGTGATCCTGAGTTTAAAGCCAGTTTTTATTCAACTTAAACTTGGAACTAAGTTGTAAATAAATCTGAAACTGAAACTTTGCTTGTGTGTAAAAAGTGATTTCAGAGCCACTCGGTTCTCCCTGATGGAAACTGTTTACCTTCAGTGTTTTGTGCTTCTGATCATTTTAATAGACGTCAGCGTCACTAATTAATGACGTTCTATTAAAAGACTGGTTTACCAAGAGAGACGCTGGAGGACTTTCACCTGAAATGAGTTCATGAAGTCAGTCTGGTTATAAAAATGATAACAGGACATCAGAGCCAGAATTACTCTTTTAGTACTTTTACTTTATACTTAAGTACATTTGAAGGTAAATACTTTAGTACTTTTGCTCAAGTGGAGGTCTTGTATCAAGCCCTCAATGTGGTCAGCTTCACAAATTCGACTCATATTGAGTAGAGCCGCAGAAACAGCGCATGATTTGGCCTAAGTTGAGCTGAATGTATTTTACAGAGCGCAAACAGGTTCAAGTCGGCACTTCTGACAGTTTGCTGTTTGATTTGATGTAAAAAGTGACATAAACTTGAAGAAAATGTAAAGTATGGTCTTTCCTTCCACAAAAGAAGACAATAAACACAACAACCTTTCATTAAATTCAAAAGATAATAAAATACCGCACTAAAGATTTGTAGACTTCAGTGTATTTTTCTGAAATATAGGTTACTATTAGTCAGTTCATCCTCTTTAACAGCCTCTACTCTTCTGGGAAGGCTTTACACTAGATGTTGGAACAATGCTGTGAGGATTTGATTGCAGCCACAGGACCATTAATGAGGTCAGGTGCGGATGTTGATTGATCAGTTCAGTCACTCATTAGAAAGACTGTTTGAATAGTTTTTGAGTATTATAACTGCTGCTCTGTGAAGCCACATAAGCTATAATTAAATGTATAAGTAATAAACAATAATTAATCCATTTCTTCCTAGCTTTTATATCAGCCTTATAAGGGTGTTCACTCAGGCTGACCTGAGAAGTTCTGAGAGTGAGATTACTTATTTAGGTCCAGACCGAGACTCTCCGTTTCATTAACCATCCAGAGTTGTTGAGGAAGTAGGCGGTGGGAGCCGACTCAGTTGCCCCATATTGTTGTTGTTGTTGTTGTTGTCTTATATCTCTATTGAACACAGTATGAGTAAAGAATCAAGCTGTAATAAGTCAAATGACGAATGCAGTCCCCTCTGCAGGTGGAATGGCAGACGGGGGGAATAAGGAAGACACCCACATAAAGGACTGCAGGAATAATGAAAAGATGAGTGATGTCCAGTAATAAAGGCGAGGAATGAAAGGCAAACAGGAAGTGGTGGTTGGGGTTGGGGGGGGGTTGTAATGAGACGAGCAGTGGTAAGTCATTCAGTGACGTGTCCAGGATGGGTGTGTGTGTAATAGGAGGGAGGCTGTGGCAGATTTAGTGAGGCAGACAGACAGACTGCACTGCGGACCGTACGATCAGCTCAGAGGGAATCAGCTCAACACGCACTGACCACACCTGCACCGTACGGGGAAAAGAACACGCTGCCGTTATACTGCTACGTACTGTGATGGCAACATGTATTGAATCACATTAGTGAATCTTTGGTGAAGTTGAAGATCGTTTGCATATAGCATATTTGGGGGCAGTCGTGGGCTGGAGGTGGGCTGCCCACCGCTCTGTCTGTGTGTGCTCACTAGTGTGTATGTGGTGTTTCACTTCACAGATGGGTTAAATGCAGAGGTGGAATTTCCCCATTTGTGGGGTTAAAAAGTCTCACTTGCAGATGTTTCAATTCAAACTAATTTGAGATTGATTTACTTTAGACTAATCTACGATTATTCTGATCTGAATTTAGACTCGTTTGTATTTGTTCTGATCAGATAATAAACGAATCAGAGTTTATTTTCATCCGAGTTTAGCCTAATCTAAATTATACCTGTGTAGTCTGATCCAATTTTTTACTGATCTGAGATAAAACCTAACTGAGTTTAGACTGACCTACGTTTAGTTTAACCTAAGATTAGCCTGTTTTTAGATTAGTCTGATCTGTGTTTAGACTGATCTGAGTTTAGTCTAAGAAGTGTTAGGTCCAATCTCAGCCTAGACTGATCTGCATTTACATTGACCTGAGTTTAGCCTGATTTGAGTTTAGACTGATCTGAGTTTAATCTAATCTGAGTTCAGTCTGATTTGATTTCAGATTGATTTGTGTTTAGTCTAATTTGATTTTACACTGATCTAAGTTTAGTCTGATCAGAGTTTAGTCTGATCTGTTCAGCCTGATCTAAGTTTAGTCTAATCTGAGTTTAGTGTGATCTAAATTGAGTCTGATTTAAGCTGAGTCTGATCCAATTTTAGTCTATCTTGAGTTTAGTCTAATGGGTGTTTAGTGTTGCACAAGTTTAGTCTGCTCCAAGTTCAGTTTGATCTGAGTTTAATTTGATCTGTTTTATCCTGATTTGAGTTTAGTGTGATCTAAGTTTAGTCTATATGAGTTTAGTCTGATCTGTTTAGTCTGATCTGTTTTATGCTAATTTGAGCTTAATCTGTTTTAAGTCTAATCTAGTCTAAGTTTAGTCTCATCAGAGTTTAGTCCGATCCAAGTTTAGTCTATCTGAGATTAGTTTGATATGAGTTTAATCTTGTCCGAGTTTACACTGATCCGAGTTCAGTCTGATCTGAATTTGTCTGTCTTGAGTTTAGGCTAAAATGAGTTTAATCTGATTTTAAAGCAATCCACACTCAGATCAAACTCCAATCAGTCTAACCCATGTAAAACTTGAGTTAAGACTGAACTAAATTTAGACTAGTCTGAGTTTCGTCTGATCTGTGTTTAGTCTCATCTGTTTTTAGTCTGATCTGAGTTGAGACTGAACTAAGTTTAGACTAGTCTGAGTTTCGTCTGATCTGTGTTTAGTCTCATCTGTTTTTAGTCTGATCTGAGTTTAGACTGATCTAAGTTTAGACTAGTCTGAGTTTCGTCTGATCTGTGTTTAGTCTCATCTGTTTTTAGTCTGATCTGAGTTTAGACTGATCTAAGTTTAGACTTATCTGAGTTTAGACTGATCTAAGTTTAGACTTATCTGAGTTTAGCCTGATCTGTGTTTAGACTAATCTGATTTCAGTCTAATCTGAGTTTAGTCTGGTCTGCAGTGTTGTGTATTCGCAGTGCAGACTGTCCTGTAATGCAGTGTTTGATGTGTCTGCGTTTTAATGCCTTCGTGGCAGAAACACCGTCTGTTTCTCTCAGATAACTGGGGTTTCCCTGCTTTGTTTTACTGCATGAGCATCAGTGCCCTGTGGAGCGTGTTTGTGTTGCCTGCTGATGCAGAAAAGCTTAGAACTCCTCTCTGCAATAAACAGCAGCTCTGCAGTGGCTCAGTATGAAGAGGCAAAGAATGTGCACAGCTCACTGCAAACAATAAAATCTTAACAAGGGAAATGATCTCATAAAAAGGCGATAAATCTTATTTATTCTTCTGATTAGATCACTTGTCATACAAAGCGCTGAGCCTACGAGTATTTTGCTTATATCAGAACATTTACCTTCATCAGCCTCACTTGGAAATGCTCTCAAATTAAGTTGTTAAACAAACACAAACACTCATTTCAGCCAATACCCTCTTCTTACATTTACAGCATTTGGCTGACGCTCTTTTCCAGAGCGACTTACAATTTGATCATTTTTACACAGGTAGGCCAAGGTGGTGTTAGGAGTCTTGCCCAAGGAGCCTTATTGGTATAGTGTAGGGTGCTCACCCTGGTGGGGGATTGAACCCCAGTCTACAAGGCAGAGGTGTTACCCACTACACTAACCAACCAACCCGCTTACGTTCTTACATTGTCGTAGGGGTTTTCAGATGGAATTTGATGTTGTTTGAAAGTCTTTGCTGTGATAATTTAAGCAGGTGGTTAAGTTGGGAACAGCTTGTTTACTTTTTGACAGAACCAAATCTCAGGAACGTCTTCTGAAAACAAATAATGAATGATGTACTTAATGGCTTTTAACTGGAAATTATATTCATGAAGAGTGGCCTCATTTATGTGCAGTGCTGTATAAAACTGTAACTGAAACAGTGCAGAATCCTGTAAGAGAGAACTGCGATGCTCCTATTCCCCATAAATAAGCACCCACCCCAGTGTGTGCAGCCTGCGGTGTACATGTGCTGCTCTCTTGAGAATATTCAGGCGAAATGATTTTCTTTTGTCACTCAGCCCTTTAAAAATCTCCTCAGAGCGTTTACTGTGTTGTATATTCACTGTGTGTGTGTGTGTGTGTGTGTGGTTGCACTTGCATGTGTGTGTTTATGCTGTCAGTGCAGTCTCTCTCTCTCTATCTCCCTCTCTCTATCTCTGTCTCTCTCTCTATGTGCGGATGCTCCTGTCAGCAGGGTTATGTAACGCTCTGTCTCCAGTCTCTGTAATCCTCACGCTGATGTTTGCGAGTGGCCGAGGTCGAGGTCAGACAGAACAATCCCCAGTGTTTGGTTTTAAGAAGTGAAGAAGGAGTCCTGTATCACTGATTAACTCTGAACGGTCAAATCCATAAGATAATAATACAGGTAGCAAAAGCCCTATTGGAGCTGGATTAGTAATGCCAGAGGATTTGAGTGAATACTGATAAGATCCATAATTTTAATCCAGTGTGAGTTGACAATATCTGTCGTCTAACAGTCTACTAAGTAATAACTCCTGAGAAAATTACCTCCTATAATTCTCCAAACTCACAGCTCCTCAGTAACAGCGGTCCTGCTGCAATTGACAACAAAACTGGCTAGCAGGAAACAGACGAGGCTGGAGTCAGCTTCCTCTTTGCAACCTCTTGTTTGAATTTTCCCGCCTTTCACACCTAAATGGTGCAGAAATTGCAGTCTGGCAAAATTTCAAGAAGAAACTAAGAAGCTGACTTCAGTTTCGTAGAAAACAGCAGCTCCCTTTTTGCGACCTGAAGATGAGTTAACAGCTAAAATGCAGCTCAAATTGTTCGTGACAAAATTACTAAAATCCCCAGCACTTTTGGTGATGGCTGAATTACAAAGACAAGAAAATGAATTTATAGCTCCTCTTGCAAGGCCGTGCGTTTTCTGTCCTGTTGGGATGCGTTTGGTAACTAGAATTACCCCACTTTACTAGCCTAATGCTAGCCCATTTGCCATTTAGCTGCTGTGTTATTGTTGTGAAGTGTGGCATCTGTCGCATAACGCTGACGTAAACATCCGCACAATGACATTTGGATCCGTTTTCTCATTTGGGCTCATTTGGGGAAATTACAGAGACCCTTTATTCTAAACCGGCCATTAGGGGTGTACTTTGTGTACTTCTGGTGCCGGTCCCAAGCCCGGATAAATGGTGAGGGTTGCATCAGGAAGGGCATCCGGCATAAAACTTGTGCCAAAACTATCATGCGGATCACGGATATCATTGCCATACCGGATCGGTCAAGGCCCGGGTTAACAACGACCGCCTCCAGTGCTGTTGACCAGCAGGGTGCCGGTGAAAATTGGACTACTGTAGGTCGAAGACCATCAAAGAGGAGAGGAGGAAGGCAGGTTAGAAGGCAGCGAGAGAGAAGGAAAGGCAGGAGTGTGGAGGTTAGAGTAGGGACTCTGAACATAGGGACAATGACTGGTAAAGGCAGAGAGCTTGCAGACATGATGGAGAGAAGGAAGGTAGATATTCTGTGTGTCCAGGAGACCAGATGGAAAGGAAGCAAGGCCAGGAACATTGGAGGTGGATTCAAACTGTTCTATCATGGTGTAGAGAGGAAGGGAAATGGAGTAGGGATAATCCTAAAGGAGCAGCTTGGGAAAAGTGTTCTGGATGTAAAGAGAGTGTCAGACAGGATCATGAGCCTGAAGTTGGAGGTTGATGGTGTGATTTTGAATGTGGTCAGTTCATATGCACCACAGGTTGGTTGTCAGTTAGAGGAGAAAGAGGAATTTTGGAGTAAGATGGATGAAGTGGTAGATGATGTCCCCAGAGAGGAGAGATTAGTGATTGGTGCAGACTTCAATGGACATGTTGGTGAAGGGAACAGAGGGGATGAAGAGGTGCTGGGTATGTATGGTGTGAAAGACAGAAATGCAGAAGGTCAGATGGTTGTAGATTTTGCAAAGAGAATGGAAATGGCTGTGGTGAACACGTATTTTCAGAAGAGGGAAGAACACAGGGTGACATACAAGAGTGGAGGGAGGTGCACACATGGATTATATCCTTAGCAGGAGATGCCACCTAAAGGAGATTGGAGATTGTAAAGTGGTGCCAGGGGAAAGTGTAGCAAGGCAGCATAGGGTGGTTGTCTGTAGAATGAGATTAGAAACAAAGAAGAGGAAGAGAGTGAAGACAGAGCCAAAGATTAGATGGTGGAAGCTGAAGGAGGAGGATGGTTGCAGGCAGTTCAGGGGAAAATTGCAACAGGCCCTTGGGGGCAGTGAGGAGCTACCCGAGGACTGGGAAAATACAGCTAAGGTAAGAGAAACTGGCAAGAATGTGTCAGAAGACAAGTATGTGAAAGAAGACAAGGAAAGTTGGTGGTGGAATGAGGAAGTCCAGGAGAGTAATCAGAAGAAGAAGGCAGCTAAGAAAAAGTGGGATAACCAGAGAGATGAAGGAAGTAGGCAGGAGTTCTGTGAGGCTAGTCGCATAGTGAAAAGAATGGTGGCAAAGGCAAAGGCTCAGGCCTATGATGAGCTGTATGAGAGGCTGGACAGTAAAGAAGGAGTAAAGGACTTGTATCATTTGGCTAAACAGAGAGATAAAGCTGGAAAGGATGTACAGCAGGTTAGGCTGATAAAGGATAGAGAGGGAAATGTACTAGTGAGTGAACAGAGAGTGCTGAGTAGATGGAAGGAGTACTTTGAAGAACTAATGAATGAGGAAAACGAGAGAGAGAGGAGGACAACGGGGGGAGAGATAGCGGATCAGGAAGTGCAGAGAATTAGTAAGGTGGAAGTGAGGGCAGCTTTAAAAAGGATGAAGAATAGAAAGGCAGTTGGTCCAGATGTTTAGGAGAGAAGGCAGTGGACTTTTTAACCAGGTTGTTTAACAAAATCCTGGAGAGTGAGAGGATGCCTGATGAGTGGAGAAGCAGTGTACTGGTCCCCATTTTTAAGAACAAGGGTGATGTGCAGAGCTGCAGTAACTACAGAGGTATAAAGTTGATGAGCCACACCATGAAGGTATGGGAAAGAGTTGTTGAAGCAAGGCTAAGGCGAGAGGTCCAGATCAGTGACCAGCAGTTTGGTTTCATGCCCAGAAAGAGGACCACAGATGCAGTTTTTGCGTTGAGAGTGTTGGTAGAGAAGTACAGAGAAGGTCAGAAGGAGCTGCATTGTGTCTTTGTGGATCTAGAGAAGGCGTATGATAGGGTGCCAAGAGAGGAACTGTGGTACTGTATGAGGAAGTCAGGTGTAGCTGAAAAGTATGTTAGGGTGGTGCAGGACATGTATGAGGATAGTGAGACAGTGGTGAGGTGTGCAGTTGGAGTGACAAATGGTTTCAAGGTGAAGGTGGGGCTACATCAGGGATCAGCTTTGAGCCCCTTCTTGACAGGTTGACAGATGAGGTCAGGCAGGAGGCTCCATGGACCATGATGTTTGCAGATGACATTTTAATCTGTGGTGAGAGTAGAGAGCAGGTGGAAGAGAATCTGGAGAGGTGGAGGTTTGCACTGGAGAGGAGAGGAATGAAGGTCAGTAGAGACGAGATGGAATACATGTGTGTGAATGAGAGGGAGGCAGGTGGAAAGGTGAAGATGCAAGGAGTAGAGGTCGTAAAGGTGGATGACTTCAAATATCTTGGGTCAACCATCCAGAGCAATGGACAGTGCAAAAAAGAGGTGAGGAAGAGGGTGCAGGCAGGATGGAGTGGGTGGAGACGGATGTCAGGGCTGATGTCTGACAGAAGGATAGCAGCAACAGTGAAAGGGAAGGTTTACAAGACAGTAGTGCGTCCTGCTATGATGTCTGGTTTGGAGACTGTGGCTCTGTCTAAAAGACAGGAGGCTGAGCTGGAGGTGGCGGAGATGAAGATGCTGAGATCTTCGTTGGGAGTGACAACGATGGACAAGATTAGAAATGAGCAGATCAGAGGGACAGTGAAGGTGGAGCAGTTTGGAGATAAAGCCAGAGAGGCCAGGTTGAGATGGTTTGGACATGTGTTGAGGAGGAATAGTGGATATATTGGGCAAAGAATGTTGGAGATGGAGCTGCTGGGTAGAAGGAGAAGAGGTAGACCTCAGAGAAGGTTTATGGATGTAGTGAAGGTGGACATGGAGATGGTTGGTGTGAAAGTAGAGGAGGCAGTGGATGGGGCAAGATGGAGGCAGATGATCTGCTGTGGCGACCCCTAAAGGGAGCAGCCGAAAGAAGAAGAAGAAGACAGAGACACTTTATTCTGTACGAACTGGTCAGTAAAATCATGCAAAGTTTACCTCCTCTGTTAAACTAATCCAGCTCCAGTAGAGCTAAAGTTCATGTTAGTAACGCACTAGCTTGATAAATTGTTGATGCTATTAACATGGTTTTCTAGTCTGAACCATCAGCGGTTCCAGGCTGAAGCCCAGCTGCTCCTTCTCATTCAAATAGATACACACAAACATATATTAGAAAGTAACAAGAATTTTACTTATTTCGAAAACGTATTTGATGTCTTGTTTAATTAAGAAAACATTTAATTATAGATTTCTCCTCCAGCTGTCACATAGATTTATTTACTTCCATCAGCAACAACCATTTTAACATAATTAAAAACTGATTAGATAAAGCAGATATTGCATGATAACTACAAATAATACTGGGCTTTCTTGAGGAGAGGGCAGGAAAGGGTTAAATAAACACTGACATACACAAAAACACCACTTGTGTTTATTGCCTAAACACAGACACTTACTGCCCAGAAAAATAGATTACTAGCAACTAACTCAGGCGCCTAAAACTTTCAAACACTACTACATGTGTGTGTGTGTGTCTCTGTTCAGTTGTATAAAAAACAATTAACTGAATGAATATTGTCGTCACGATTGGCCCCTCCCAGTCCTGTCCATGTGTTCTGTTGTGTTTTGGTTTAGCCCGTGTGTTTTTGTTTTGGTTTTTAGTCCAGCCCCCTTGTTTCGTGACTCCACCCCGATTGTGCCCACCTGCGTTTCCACCTGTGTCTTATGATCCCTTTTTAGCCCTCGTATATATAAGCCCTGCGTTTGCCTCGGTCTGTGTTGGTCTTTGTTGTTTACTGATCTGTTTGTACTGTTTGATTGTGTTTGATGTGCTGTTTCATTCTTGTTTGAGGTTCTGTGTTTCTGTTCGTCATGTCTGTCCCGCGATGTCTCTGTGTTGGTTGTATGACCCTGGACTGTTCTGACCCTGACCCTGGATTTGCCCGAAATAAATCTTGCTTGACTCAGCAGACACGTCCGCCTCCTCGATCCATGTCACAATTGTCTAAAAGTAACACATAATTTTTCTGAAATTGAAAGACTTAAGCCCAATCCCATTTTACCCATTGCCCCACCACTTGGCCTGTAGCCCTTTGTTTTGCACGTTCACGTCTAGGGTTAGAGTGTCCCAATTTTTGTTGAGATGATGGGGGTGGGGAGAAGTGTTAGGGCTACATGGTCCTTGAAACAGAGGCTTTTCAGAGGCACACTCCAAACAGAGTGTTATCAGAAAATTAGAAAAACTGGCCAGATGGCTGCGTGAGCGACCAAAGAAAGCCACAAATATAAATGTTTTCTCTATTAAAAAATTACGATAACCATTGTATTATTTTAGTTTAATGTCATTTCAATATATTATGGTCGTTTTCTTCATAACAAGCATAAAAATTCGCTAATACCATGCTAAGTTAGCTAGCTAGCTAACTTTCCCATTCCACCTTAAAGAGTCCAGCAGTTCGGACACCTGTAGTGCCAGAATGTAACTGCTGCACCATTTAAGTTGGAACGGGAAAATTTGAACAAAAAGTTGATGAATAGCTGACTTCAGCTATTCATAATTGTTATAGCCCGTCTATGAAGGCATATACTGCCCTAAAGGCAACTAAATCCCTGCAGTGAAGTCGCTGAACTTTTCCCTTCTCTGCCATCACTAAAGTCGGGCCGGGTCGCCTACAGACCACCGCCTGTAGCCTGTTACTGAAGTAATGTTTTGTTTTTGAGGTTTGTCCCATTTTGTAGGGAAGATTTCAACCACTACCCCTTGTAACTCAGTTTCAAGGGGTTAGGCTGACACTTGAAAACAAGGGGTAGGGATAAAAAGAAGAAATGGGATTGGGCCTTAGAGTTTAATTTTTATATAAAAATATATATTCAGAAATTGCAGTCCCATGTTTTCAAGTCGCTACGGAAATACAAAGACTTTTACTCTGTAGCTGGAGCCTTATTTTAGCCACGCCCCTGTATTTTAGAACAAGAAGTGAAGCTGCATCCCTGTCCCTCATGGCCACATGGTGACCCGTTAGATCCCATTGTTTTAAAGTAAATGTGATCTGAAAATCAGTGAGGAACATGAATTGTCACTACTGCACTACTTCTGAAGTTAAGTAAACTTTTTTGTGGTTTTATAAAAATACGATGACTTTATGTGTGTACAGCAGTTCAAAGCTGGGTTTGCTAGTGTATTTGAGTTCTGCTTAAAATGAGCACTACGGAAATATTTGGTAAAGTTTTGGAAGTGACAAAATGGAACGATTAATCACTAGTTTTAATAAAATAAACAATTAAGATACAGGGTCACTTTTAGAAGCAAAAGGATTTTAGTCTCAAGTCCAAGATCAGTTCAAAGTAACAAGTCTGGTTTAAACATTCTTACAATAAACGTGAATGTAAAATTAATTTTTTCCAAGTAATTTTGGAGCATTTCTCTTGGTATACATATATATACATATAAATGTCAAGCAAACACACATTGCAAAAAAGGCTCATCCATTCAACCTTAAAAAAGTACTTTAGGCTGACTGGATGAGCTCTATATATATATATATATATACAGTATATATGTGAACATTTTTATTGTTTATTGTGTTGTATTGAAATGTGAGATGTAAAGCTGTGTGTGTCGTGTTCAGTGAGAAACAGTAGTGTGCTGTGTTCTCATACCTCACATGCCGGACAGTGTGTGCATCCATTGCGGGTGTGTCCCTCTCAGGTTACTACACCAACCCACCCCCACCCCACAGCTGCTTTAAAGGCAAGACTGGGCTTTTATCACACAACCACACTTGTCGTTGAGAGCGAGTCACATTCAGCCTAATAACGTCTAGCATTTCAAACTGGGCTAATGTGTCAACCTTTATTTCGCCTCGGATGTACATTGAGGGTGACCCTCTTTTAAAACGTAGCCGAACAAACAACCCAGCAGGAATAATACACCAGTGATGAAGTTTCTACACTAAACACCACGAGCTGAATTTAACAGGGAAGGATTATTGGAAGTGGCTGAATTTTGCTTGGGCTGAAAGACCTCTGGAGTTGTGCATATCCATATTCTGTTATATCTATATTAGTAACTTTGGGTCTAAGCTGGAAAAATGAATGGGATTTTTCAAATTTGCATCTGTCACATCCCATGGTACACAAAAAGGTTCAAAATCTGATACGTTGTGTCCTACATACATTTTTCCACATAATGTCACCAGATCTTCTGTATTATGAGATGGTTCAGCAGTCAAAATACAAATAATGCAAACTGAAATGACACGGCATGAACGTAGATCTAGTACTAAACTGTAACACTGTGAGCCTGTTTTTTATTTATTTTTATATGTGTAATAATAATAATTGTGTGCAAAAACTCAGAGGTACAATACTTTGAACTGCTTCATACTAGATGATTCATATTTATTACAGTCACCGCCACTTTACTGTATTCATAAGAGCTTAAATCTCGTGTACTTATTGCAATTTTTCTCTTTATCTTTATTTTAAATTATTAAAGTGTTTATTCTTTTACATAAATGGTTGCAGCTGTAACAACTGCAATTTCCCTCTGGGATCAATAAAGGATTCTGATTCTGATTCTGTTTACACTTCGCTTTAACGTTCAGATCGTATCTGGATAAACTTTGACTATATACACATTTACAATTTCCCCTAAAATGCGTCCCCACTGTGACCAGATGTCATTCGATTCTGCTCCATATGAAAAAGCACATCAGCACATACGTCGTTTACATTTGTTTGCTATAATAGTGAATAAGCTTGGTCTGGAGTGCGTGAAGGCTCTTGGTTTGGAGAACTTCAGCCTTGTGCCACTTCCGTCTTTCATTTTATCGTTGATTCTCTCGCCTGATCATCAGCGGCAGACACATTTCATCACATGCACTGTATACAGATAACAGTCTGTTTACACTCGAGTTAATGTGGTCGAGACCTCTGAATATGGTTTGAGTAATCTGATTGTAATCTGCTCACAGTGAACCCCAGCAGGTGTTCACACCCATCTTTTCATGCAGTCCTGAAATACGAACAAGATCCGGTATATAGTTCAGTGACCTGCTACTGGCTGGCTCTGGCTCCGAGGAGCTCAGGAGTTGTGGCCATGTGACAGGCCACACATGGAGGGTCATGGAAGGTGCACGCTCTCTGAAAAAGGGACCTGTTGTTTTTATGTCGTTGTTTAGAAGTTTGCAGTGTGTATCTGTGTTACTTTGTACCTGAGGTGCGGCTGTTTTCGGGGGTGGAGCCTGTGGCTGATGGTGACCTCCCCCATTGATTTATGTTTATACGTGGCTTATGTCTAGTGACATTCAGTAGAAAATGATGCCGCTAAAGTCACTATGTACCAGCTAACATGTTACACTCCTTATAATTGGCTTTGCTAAATAGAAAGTGCTGGAAATGTGTTCATGTGTCTTGTGTAAATACGTTTCATGACTTATTTTCACTTGGAAGATCAACAAAACAGGGCATTTGACCTGGGGTGCCCAAACCTTTGCGTCCGACTGTGTGCGCACATGTACAGGAATGTGTGCTGGGCTCCTGCGTTATGTGAGATGGTATTAGTCTCACCTGGCTGCTGGGGGGATAAACCCTCTCCTCTTACTAACACTGTAGCTTCATTTTCTCATCAAACATTGATGAGTTTAATTGAGCCCTGTGCAGCTCGAGTGGCCAAAGCGGGAACTCGTCTCTCTCTCGAACCAGTCCGAATCACACGGGTCATTTCCTGGTACAGGACCATATCCATGTCTAAAGCTGGAACACCTGGGTAAGTCGCAGATCACAGATTTGCTGGCTTATAGCCAGCTTAACGCCGTCGTTTGACCAAAAAAATCAAACAAACCAAAAGTAGCCACTCAGTCAGCCGAGACATATTCCTTAGTTTTAGTACCAGACGAGGCTAATGTGGCTAACGATTAAAGAAAGGTTACACGCCGTCGCTAACTGCATGCATAAATCATCGCCTTAACCCTGTGAACCGCGAGCAGCTGTTCACTAATTTGTGAAGGCCTTGATTATGAGGTTTGACAATGTATGATGCACGGCCCCAGATAATGAGCATATGCTGGCCCACTGACTGTGGGCAACTGTCGGCCCACCCTTGGACCACCCTGACCATTGTCCTACATAAAAAGTTTAACTAATTCTAACCCTTTACTTTTACAAGATAAACAAAGCTAATTATTACAAACAGCAGAGGAAAATGTGAATAACTAGGCCTGATGTAAAATGATTTAGATGACAATGTTGCTGACCCTGTGATTGGTCACTGCTGTAAAACCAGCTTTATTTATGATATTGCTGATAAAATATTTGCTAATTTACAAAGGATAATGAAAGAAAGAAACGGAGCAACCAACAGTGGCCCTCTGTAGTCGTGGGCTGGAGGTTAGGGAACCAGCCTCGTGACCGGAAGGTCGCTGGTTCGATCCCCAGAGCTGACAGCACATGACTGAGGTGTCCTTGAGCAAGACACCTAACCCCCAACTGCTCCCCGGGCGCTGCGGATTAGGCTGCCCCCTGCTCCGGGCGAGTGTGCTCGCTGCCCCCTAGTGTGTGTGTGCTCACTAGTGTGTATGTGGTGTTTCACTTCACGGATGGGTTAAATGGGGAGGTGTAATTTCCCCATGCCGGGACTAATAAGGGTCTCTTAATCTGTCCTCTAACTGGGCTGTTATGTATAAATATGGACTTATTCAAGTTTCAAGGTGGCTGCTACTGTGTTTAGCTATGCTAATGTACTTTATTCCATATTTATAGGTAACTATTATAATCAACTGAACACTTCCATTACTGGTTAACTACATTAGCCTCGTGGCACCAGTGCTAAAACTAAAGAAGAAGCAGTAAACTTAAGACCGACTACATTTGGGTAATTCTGTGGAACTTTTTTTGCAAAGTACAAGCTTTATGAGAGCACCATATAATATTCCGGTGACTTCTCACTTGGTGTTTTGTGTGAAATGCTCAGTTCTAGAGAATCTTCAGTGGTGGTGATAGAAAGCAAATGTCCATCTTGAAAAGCTCCCTCACAGAAAGATGTTACACGAAATAGTTATGAATACACAGCCTGAGGTCTGAGACACTGTTTTATGATAGTTTTGAAAATATTTTGGCCTTAAAATTCATTTATGGTGGAGGGATACATGCAGGGCATTGTGAGAGAAAGAAAACTTAGAATTTTCTGATTTTTCACAATTTTACCATCAACATTCCAAACAAAACTCAAGACACGTGTAGGTGGTTCTGCCTCTGCGTTTAACCCATCCGTGAAGTGAAACACCACATACACACTAGTGGGCAGTGAGCACACTTGCCTGGAGCGGTGGGCAGTCCTATCCCAGGGAGCAGTTGGGGTTTGGGTGTCTTGCTCAAGGACATCTCACTCATGGACTGTCGGCACTAGGGGATCAAACCGGCGACCTTCCAGTCACAAGGCCAGCTCCCTAACCTCCAGCCCACGACTGCCCCCAAATTATCACATGCATTTCATTTAGTAAATTAGCTGCAGTCTTTATCTCAACGCTCGTATTTACTGGAATCAACTCTCTAGTCTCAAATAAACAAGACGCAGAATTTTTAAGTTCATGGTCATTTTTTATTTGAAAAAAAAAAAAAGAAAAAAAAAATTACGAGTAGCACATACAAGTTGGAATGAATGTAAACTGAACTCAGATTAACAGTGAAGACTTGAGCTGAAACTCGGTCAGCAAAACGCCATCACCAGGCAGAAAGAGAAACGGAGAGACAGAGAGAGCCCCCCATCCCTCGCTTCCCCAAACTTCAGAAACCACCATAATGCACTCTTATCACGCCTTATCTCCTCCAGAAAGGGACGGCCCACACAGGAGACCACCATCCGAGGGAAAAATAAACACAAAGAACTGAAATGAACAAACAAAATCACTAGAAACCTAAACCATGCCAAACGTTTAAGATTTTTGTCATTTTTGTATTTTTTTTCATTTATATTTATTATTTTCTATCCCCGCCATACAATAAAAGTCCCATTCCACCATCTGCTTGTATCAGAACCTGCTTTTATTCCAGGTTCCTTTCAAAAATACAAAAAACAGAACCAACGGGCATTACGACACTTCAGTGGAAAGAGCACGCTCAGACTGGCAGAGGAAGGAGCTCCAGTCTCAGACTGCATGCATGAAGAACAGAAAAACAGAGAAGAGAGAAAAGATGGCCAGCCCAAACAGCAACAAGAGCAAATGGAACTGTAGGAGTTCGCCAAATGCTTGTTTTCTTCCGTTTGTAGGTAGTTACAGGTTATTTAACGTTTTAATAACTGATGCTAGATTGATCTGTAAGGGACAGGATCACTAACCATTTCATGCAGAATAGCTGATTTCTTTTTTAATCTCTGTGGACAGAAGGTTATTTTTATTTCAACATTCAATTATTTTCTGTACAGAAACATTATGAGTAAATGTATGTTCTTTTTCCCCAAGAGGTAAATAAAACATTAGATTTTTTTGTTTTCTTCTAAGAGGGCAGGAGAGGACAGGAAGCTTCACTTTGCGGTCATCATCTGTACAAATTCTGGAGAGAGACAGAGAGAGAGAGAGAGACAGAGACAGAGAGAGAGAGTGAAACAGAGAGAGAGAGAGAGAGAGACAGAGAGACAGAGACAGAGACAGAGAGAGAGACAGAGAGAGAGAGAGGGAGGGAGGGAGAGAGGGAGGGAGAGAGAGAGAGAGAGAGGGAGGGAGGGAGGGAGGGAGGGAGAGAGAGAGAGAGAGAGGGAGGGAGGGAGGGAGGGAGGGAGAGAGAGAGAGAGAGAGGGAGGGAGGGAGGGAGGGAGGGAGGGAGAGAGAGAGAGAGAGGGAGGGAGAGAGAGAGAGAGAGAGAGAGAGAGAGAGAGAGGGGGAGGGGGAGAGAGAGAGAGAGAGAGAGAGAGAGAGAGAGAGAGAGAGAGAGAGAGAGAGAGAGAGAGAGAGGGAGGGAGGGAGGGAGGGAGGGAGAGAGAGAGAGAGAGAGAGAGAGAGAGAGAGGGAGGGAGTTAGAGAGTGTGAGGGAGGGAGGGAGAGAGAGAGAGAGAGAGAGAGAGAGAGAGAGAGAGAGAGAGAGAGAGATTAGTTGTGTCTGAACGGTGCATCCAGCTGCTAAATTGTTAAATGGTTTAGTAATTTCTTTAATGAAAGAGTGAAGGCAGAGTTCGCTCAGTAATTAGTGTTCATTACCAAATGGCCTTCATATTCATCTAATTAACGACTCCAGAGTCACCAAAACAGAAGAGGCCTCCATGTTGGTGTTTTAAAGAATCACTGAGTCCATTTTGGTAGATATTATATTACATAACTGTATATAATATCTAATGTAACATGTATAAGTCTTTTAGAAGGTTCTGAGTTTCGGTACCTTCGTAGTTCACCTGACCGTCCCCATCGATGTCCGCTTCTCTAATCATCTCGTCCACTTCCTCATCTGTGAGCTTCTCCCCGAGGTTCGTCATAACGTGGCGCAACTCTGCAGCGCTGATATAGCCATTTCCATCCTACGGATTGGAGGATGGAATAATCAGTGATTATGAAGTTAAAGTGCACAATAACAGCTTAAATGTGCAAATATTCACTATACTTTACACAGTAAACGTCTTTATAGTGGACTGCCTATAATGGAGCCAGTTTCATCTCCAGTAAGTGAAATCCTGCTTAGCAGGGGCCAAGCTGGCTAACAGGTTTGTGACATTCGTCACTTTTGAAAAACTTGTTTCGAAAAACAAAATAATCCGTCATTATTCTGCATCCTGCACGCAAAATTAAGTGAGTTCTGAGATTATTGGAGATGGTTCGGTTGATCTATGCTGGTCATCATCAATAAAGAGGTTTGGTTCAGTCATCATTTATGAAGAGTGATCTAATTCAATAATCAATAAAGATGAGTGATCTAGTTACATAATCCATAAAGATGAGTGATCCATTGTCAATAAAGTTCAGTGATCCAGGTCCATCATTATAAATTTTTTGACCTATTATTAGGAAAGAAGAGTGATGCATCATCAATAAAGGTGAGTGATCTAGTTACAATCAGTAAAGATGAGTGATCTAGTTACATAATCAATAAAGGTGAGTGATCTGGTTACAATCAATAAAGATGAGTGATCTAGTTACATAATCAATAAAGGTCAGTGATCTAGTTACATAATCAATAAAGGTGAGTGATCTAGTTACATAATCAATAAAGGTCAGTGATCTAGTTACATAATCAATAAAGGTGAGTGATCTAGTTCCAATCAATAAGATGAGTGATCCATCATCAATAAAGATGGGTGAGCCAGATCCATCCTTATAAAAATGTGCGACCCTTTATCATTAAATATTAGTGATCATGAAAGATAAGTGATTCTATCAAGAACAAAGATGACTTATCTAGTTCTATACTAATGTAACTAAATGTGATCCAGTGCTGTTATTATTAAAGATGACTGATCAACCATCAATAAAATCTGGTGATCTAGTTTCACCAAAACAACAAAAACAAGTGTTTGACATCCATTAATAAGGATGAGTGATCCAGTTCCATCACTGAGAAAGATAAGTGATCCATCATCAATAATGATGAGAGGTCTAGTTTCATAATCACCAAAGTTGTGTGATCCACTTTCATCATCAATAAAAACAGGTGATCCATCCTCAAGCTTCAGTGATCTAGTTCCATCAATAAAAGGGAGGGTCCCAGTTTCATCAGTAGAGACAACTGATTTACCATCAAAAGACCAATGATCTGGTTTAGCCAATAAAGACAAGCGATCCAGTCGATAAAACTGACTACACTGTTAGAAATAAAGGTACCATGCAGGTACATGATTCGTTCATCAAAGTACAAACAATGTAAACGTTCCCTCAAAAGGTACAACAGAGGTTTTAAGGTTTAATTGTGTACCTTAAATAAGTTTTTCCCAGTGGAAAAGTAAACGTTTATATCTTTTTATAATTTAATTTTTAAAAAACAGAACCATTTAATAAAAGCCTGGTGTTGAGACGGGGGGTGTGGAGTCAGTACAGCTTAGAAAATATCATTTCAGTAGATTATGGTTCAGTTATGTTCCCTGACTAAAGGTACTGGGATGTACCCCTGAGAGCACCACCACAGTGACAAGAAGGGTGCTGCCCCAGTGACGGTGTCGTACCTTTTTTCTGAGAGTGTACTGATAAAGACGCAGCTACAGAAGTGGTCCTAGAAAAGGACAAACGTATCTGATTATATCTGATGTGCTATATAGTACGTTATTCAGTTAAGGTGAACTAATGGGGCAGTCGTGGGCTGGAGGTCAGGGAACTGGCCCCATGACCGGAAGGTTGCCGGTTCGATCCCCAGCACCGACAGTCCATGACTGAGGTGTCCTTGAGCAAGACACCTAACCCCCAACTGCTCCCCGGGCGCTGCGGATTGGGCTGCCCCCTGCTCCGGGCAAGTGTGCTCACTAGAGTGTGTGTGGTGTTTCACTTCACGGATGGGTTAAATGCAGAGGTGAAATTTCCTCATTGTGGGACTAATAAGGGCCAATTAATCTTAAAACATGTTACATCAACACAACTGCATTGGTCTGTTTATTTATCTTAGGTAGTAACTGTGTGAATGTAATATGCTTCATTCACACAGATATTATACAGATATTATACACATCTAAACCACGTAAATACAACACATCTGTTTTTTTTAAAGTAGTGTGGAACAGTGGAAGCCAAACTGATATAAAATTCTGCAGTTCACCAGCACATTTCTGTCTATATACCTGATACACTGAATATCTGACTGTCTAACCGTCTATACGTCCAGTACACCTATAACACCTGCCTACGCACGTCTTGTCTGCGTTCCGACACCTGAACCTACTGACCACACACACTTTATCTGTCTTTTAGTCTTTAGTCTCTGCCCTGTTTACTATGCATCTTTTATTACTGCACTGGAAAAGTCGCCCCATAGTGTTTCATTATACTGCACTACCCTGTATTATATAATGACAGTAAAGTTGAACTGAATTGAATAAAATACCCAGAGAAACTGCAAGAATCTGAGACCAGAGCTCCATCAAAGCTTCATCTACTTAAAAAGGCAAGTACAAGAAATGCAACATAGCGTGTTAGCTTGTGGCTAATGTGCTATCTAGGGGCTGGTTCATTAGCTAGCATATCCGGGCTTGAATATTCGCTCAGGGCTGCAGTGCCAAGTCTGTGCTCCATTGTTCCAAAGTCTCACATAGGGTTGCCAGCTGTCCAGGATTTCCCTGGACTGTCCAGGTTTTTGGTTGCCAAAAATATTACCTTTTCCATCCATAGAACGTCCGGGAACCCAACCATTAAGTTAAATATGCTTATCTGTATCAAGTCAAACCACTTGCAGACATGGAAATAGTTTAATAACGTTGACTGCTATAATAAACTGAAAATGGAAACATTAATGTGTTACTTTAATATTTTCAGGGCCTCTTAACAGTATGTACAGAATTAAGGCCACCATATCATATCGCACCAAATTATGAATTTTGTGAACCTCTACACCCTGAGGGTGGCTTGTGAATGTCCTGTAGTTGCTCTGTGTTAGTTTAGCTCAATCCAAACACTGAACTCAGACCAATCCTGGCTGCTCTTGGGAGCCGGTGTGCACTAAACTGGCTTAAATCCCTCTGAGCCCTAGCTTCAGCTTAGCCTGGCTATGGCCGAAGGTCCATAATGAGGTGGATATAAGTGACTGGACGAACCTTGTCGAATACCCGGAAGGCCTCACGGATCTCCTCCTCACTGTCCGTGTCCTTCATCTTTCTGGCCATCATGGTCAGGAACTCTGGGAAGTCTATGGTTCCATTGCCTGAGAGGATGCAGTAAATATGGAAAAGGTCAGTCATCAACAATGTAGGTGAATATAAAAGCTAAAACGTGATGTCACATTTTTAAATTGATGAAAAAGTATAGATGCACAAATCTCTGCAGCCGACACGATAACCAACAATTTAACTAGGGGTTGACGCTTCCATGACCACGACCATGGCCGAAATGCACTTCTGGCTTAATGTACTGCCCTCAGCCTTGCTGGAATGGTCAAAATATCTCAGATGTGTCAAGTACACGTTTTATTAAGCTGCACAGGTTTAGTCAAAACAGCATGTGTGAGGTCAGGCACTGATGTTGGATGAGAGACTGGCTCACAATCAACATTCCAGTTCATCGCAAAGGCGTTCAGTGGGATTGAGGTCAGGGCTCTGTTTAGGCCACTGGAGTTCCTAGACACAAACTGGTCACACCATGTCTTTATATAGCTCACTTTGTGCACAGGGGTTCAGTCATGCTGGAACAGGAAAGGGTCTTTCCCAAACAGCTGACACAAAGCTAGAGGCATATGTCTTGTAAAAATGTCTTGTAGCATTAATATCACCCTTCACTGAAACTAAGAGGCCCAAACACTGAAAACCAGCCCCAGCCCATTATCCCTCTTCCACCAAACTTTACTGATGGCACTATGCATTCCAGTAGGTAGTGTTCTCCTGGCATCCACCAAACCCAGATTCATCCATCAGACTCCCAGATAGAGAAGCATCATCGATCACTCCAGTGATTAGTCCAGTGGTAGCGTACTTCACACCGCTCCAGCCATCGCTTGGCATTGCACATAATGATCTTAGGCTTGTCTGCAGCTGCTCGACCACAGAGACCCATTTCATGAATCTCCTGACACAACAGTTCCTGTGCTGATGTTCCAAAGGCAGTTTGGTACTCCGTAGTGAGCGATGCAACAGAGCAAGGTTTTTATGTACTTTGCTCTGTGTCTTTGCATTGGGAATTTCATTGTTTGGCAGTGAAAACAGTGGTTATTACGGTATTCCAGGTTGCTAATTGCTATGGTACACTAGGTGTTGCTAGGCCCTTATTGAGGTATCTATCACAGGCAATTGCTAAGGTGTTAAAATCTATGCATTTTTCATACTTGTAAAATGCTGCACGGCTGTTTTGACGGTCAATTTTGTCTGTTCCAAATATTGTGATATATATTGAGAAAATGTGAAGTTACATTTTTGCCAAACCCCTAACCAGTACGAACCCTGAAAACCCATATGCCTTGGCTGATGTGCTTTCCCTCTTAGCTTTGAGGAAATTCTTGGTAGGAAAGCTTATCCAGCAAAGGATAACCCTGACTTTTGCATTATGCAAACTCTGCCCTTCACAGAGCGCCATAAAACCAGCCAAGCATGTGCTTTTTCCACACTGACGATCAAGCCATCAAAGGGATGAGTGTACAGAGAGGTGGGAATCCACTGAAGCAGATCAATAACACCGCAAGTCACTCCAGATGAAAAGAGAGAAGGTGATCTGCAGAGGCACTGTGACGAATGATGTTGGCTGAGGGTGGAGAGTGAAACAGAAGTCAGCACCGTACTCCTTACTGATGAGTGACATACTAAAAATACCAAACATTACCAAACCATACCAAAAGCTACCAAACCCTAATAATTCTTACCAAACCATATTAAAAACTATCAAACCATAGCAACAAATACCAAGCCACATCAAAAACTACCACCCCTACTAATCACTACTAGACCATACCAAAAACTACCTATCCATACCAAACACTACCAAACCCTACCAATTCATACCAAACATTTCCAAACCATACCAAACACTACCAAACCCTAAAAATTCTTACCAAAAACTACCAAACCCTATCAATTCATACCAAAAGCTACCTATCCATACCAAAACTACCAAACCCTACCAAAACTACCAAACCCTACCAATTCATACCAAAAGCTACCTATCCATACCAAAACTACCAAACCCTACCAATTCATACCAAAAGCTACCTATCCATACCAAAAACTACCAAACCCTACCAATTCATACCAAACATTTCCAAACCATACCAAACACTACCAAACCCTACCAATTCATACCAAACATTTCCAAACCATACCAAACACTACCAAACCCTACCAATTCATACCAAAAGCTACCTATCCATACCAAAACTACCAAACCCTAATAATTCTTACCAAAAACTACCAAACCCTACCAATTCATACCAAAAGCTACCTATCCATACCAAAAACTACCAAACCCTACAAATTCATACCAAAAGCTACCTATCCATACCAAAAACTACCAAACCCTAGCAATTCATACCAAAAGCTACCTATCCATACCAAACCCTACCAATTCATACCAAAAGCTACCTATCCATACCAAACCCTACCAATTCATACCAAAAGCTACCTATCCATACCAAACCCTACCAATTCATACCAAAAGCTACCTATCCATACCAAACCCTACCAATTCATACCAAAAGCTACCTATCCATACCAAAAAATACCAAACCCTACCAATTCATACCCAAAGCTACCTATCCATACCAAAACTACCAAACCCTAATAATTCTTACCAAACACTACCAAACCCTACCAATTGATGCCAAAAACTACCAAGCCATACCACAAACTATCAAACTATACAGGAAAGTGACTCCTGCTCACCTCACCTAACGTTACTATCGTCAACGGCCGATAGATAAGGGTTGTGATCTGATGATGGTATAGCACACACAATCTCCCAAGCCTAGTGTCCAAGATGTCTGTGAACCGTAACTGAACTAGAGATGGGCATTTCAGTCAAACTCAATATGCAAATTTGTAAGATATCATTTGAAAAATTTTCTCCCCCCGAGAAACGGACTACCAGACATTGAATGTGTGAAACAGACCCCACTAAAAACAGTGACACCACTCGTCATTACAGTGTTCCAGAGAAATTTTAATCGTTTGGTATCAATGGTCCGGTAACATTAGCTGATGAAACAAACATCTTAACTTCAGTAATTAATGTTGAAGTTTTTATTCCATTTAATGTATATGCGTATAAAATAAGCTTAAGCTTGTTTGTGCTATAGCTGCTCTTTGTACTGGGCTTCTCTGGTACATGTTAGCCTTTATTCAACAGCAGAAGTCTTTCCTCGCTTTCCTCTTTGCAATAAACATGTAAGAAACTCCAAGACACAAGCTCTGTGGTGCCTGCAAACTGAATGTTGTGTATTGTTGCACTCCTAGTAGTTACTGACACCAATAACTGATCATTTTATTGCATTTTAAAACAAGTTTACACTATAATTCATAGATGACGCGCAGTGAGCGCAGAACTCTGAAGATGCCTTTTACATGCCATAGCTAATCAGATATAACGTTTGCATTATTTCAAGAAAATATCCTACATTATTTAAGAGATGCTACTGCAGGTAAATGTAATGTTAGGCGTGTTGCCAATTTACTGGTGCAACAATTCAATTTTCCATTTTTATATATCACTGCTGTCAGAAGAAAACTTTGTATCTCCAAAAAGGCAACTTTACAGGAGAAGCAAAAAACATGCTTTACTTTTAATGTAAGTCAATGGAACCAGACGTCTTCCCAAGTCGTTTTGGGTCAGTTTGTTCTGTCCATTCATCACGAAATTTACAGACAATATAAAGCCCAGCTGATATTTTCAAATTATGACAAAAAATTAAAAACGTCAAAAATGGAGATTTTTAAAAGGTTTTCGTCAGACAGCAACAATATATAATATAATATACACTTACATACAGTGTAGAGTTACTGACTGCTGCTGTGAAAGCATCTGCTTCTGCTAGAGGGCCTCCTGTCTAAAAGTCACGGTGCTTTTGAGCTGGAGCAGATGGCAGTCGAATGGCTCTGGGGGGTGGATCTAATGGCCTGTAATCTAATATAGTAACAGAACTCAAGGCTAAACACAAAATGATGGCCAGTGAAGAAAAAAAAAAGAAAAAAAAAAGAAAAAGGCAATTACAGTACACAATGCAGTCATTCCAATAAAGGCTTTATGGAAGAGGCGGTAGCTCTTCAGGATCACCACTGTGGCTGCAGTGAGGTTGGACAACATGGCAAAAGTTTTTCTAGCAGAACAGTGCAGCCATATTTTAAGAAGAATGAAAAAAATGAGTTTTTTTTTCAGCGTTTGCAAAAATCAGACAGTTGTGAAGAATAGGGCGATAAAATAATGTCATAACGTGCTGCTTGTGCAGTTACTCACAAGAGGGAGCGCTACACCATGAAAGGCCAATCTTATGGCATAGCTTAACCTATGTACATGATTGATGACGCCAATAGCTTGAGAGAAGTAACTACGCATTTTACGTACTGTAACACATTCATAGGCAATATCAGCAGCTCTTGAAGACACTGAATCACGAACTGAACTATTAAAAAGGCAGTGAGCTTAACTGCAGCATTTAACATGGAACATCAGCACAACGCGATGGATCAAAAACAGAACTAGGATGTCTGTCAATAACGGAGCCCCGACACTCCCGTCTGGTGTGAAAAGCTTTGCTGATTAACATGAGAGTTTTGTTTTCGTCAGTGTTCCTTGCTTGAGTTGTATGTTGGTAGTTTCTTTGGCTGACTTATTACTCGTAATGAAGTTGTGGCTGTTAATTCTTTGGTTGCCACTGCTACATTACAGGCAAAAGTAGAAGAACTGACCATAAACCAAACGTTTTTCCAGTGCCGCTGCGGAGGTCCCCCAAGAGAACGTCTTCAGGACATTTATTTAGGGTTAATTAAATTCTTTAAGTTGCATTGACTCCATATTAGATTAAGATTAAGTGACCCTTATTAGTCCCACAGCGGGGAAATTTCACCTTTGCATTTAACCCATCAGTGAAGTGAACCACCACACACACTCTAGGGGGCAGTGAGCACACTTTCCCGGAGCGGTGGGCAGCCCTATCCGCAGCGCCCAGGGAGCAGTTGGGGGTTAGGTGTCTTGCTCAAGGACACCGCAGTCATGGACTGTCGGCTCTGGGGATCGAACCGGTGACCTTCTGGTCACGAGGCTGGTTCCCTAACATCCAGCCCATAACCGCCCCCATATATCCTGGCATCCTTGCTTTTTAGCTTATTTTTCAATTTTGAAATGTTATTTTATGAAAAGGTAAACATAAACCTTTCACCTCTGGATATTGAGTGTACAGTACATTTAAAATTAATTTAAGGTGCATAGCTGGGACCTCAGGACCATGGCTGTATGTTTCAGGGTATATTTCCACTGAACTTTGATGAACAACAATGCGCCTGTACACTACCTTTTTTCCGACAGTGAAGGAATGTATAATGGAATTGGAATAATGTTTGTTTTGTTAAAAATTAATCTTGAATTTGTAACTCTCTACAAACATGTTTATGTTTGCTGAGATACATATACATATACATAATGCTAAGGCAGGCATAATATCTCCAGAAGTCTGTTGATCCCAGCTTTTCTTCTCAAATGAAGGGTGTTAGTAGGGGGTTTGTCCCTCTATGCTGCAGTAGCAGCCTCTACTCTTTTTGGGGGGGCTTTACACTAGATGATGGAACATTGCTGTGAGGAGCTGAGCATTAGTGAGGTCAGGTACTGATGTTGGATGATGAGTTCTGGATCACTCCAATTCATCCCAGGTATGGATAGAACTCCATCAATCCAGCGAACGCAATTCCACTGCTCCACAGCCCAATGCTGGGGGGCTTCATACCCCCTAGCCCACACTTTGCATTAAGCATGGTGACGTTAGGCTCATATGTGGCTACTGCAGAGCATCCTATTCTATTGGCCGATGCTTTTCTACTGAGATTACACAGGCCAAGAATTTGCATATCCCTCTCTTCCTAAGTGTATCATTATATAATGTATAATTGTAATGTTAACATATCATCATACTAAACCCTAAAATCAGTAAGACTAGGAAGACAAGAAAACAAGCCGTTCCTCAGATCTGCCCTATAGATGCTTCTGGACGACATGCTGTCATCACACTTATAGAGAGAGTGTCACTTCCAGGCCGCATCAGCACGGTCAGCTCCCTAAATAAGCTTGTCCCAGTATCCCAGCAACTCTGTCCATCCAACCAGCGCGTGGGCGCCGCGTATGCGAAGAGTGCGCAGAGTGCATTACGCAATCACTTTTATTTCCTATTACTCGCCTTATTGGCGTCTGACCTAGATAATATCAGCGAGAGAGCAGCACGGCACATGGGAGTGATCGGAAGCATCTCACGGACAGTGTACTGATTTAGCGATCACTCGGAACCAACAGATACGGCTCAAAAACTTCAGTGTGGGGATTGAGCAGCTTCACTACATTCAGTATACTAACTCATCATTGTGTTATATTATTACAATCCCCACTGTGTAATGTGATATCTAGAGGGACGGTTAGAAACAGGAGCATAAGAACCAGCTCCAGCCACTCTGACTGCCTTTAAGCATCCAGCCTCATTTATGGAGTACTAGATATAGAGAAAACACGAGTACTGATGATTACACTGCTACATATGGTGATTGTGATGCGCCTTATAACATATTAAGGGGTCCAAACGTCTAAACGCATTCTTCACTTCTTAGTCTATATATGATAACCATGTTTTGTGATGTCATAAATACACTGACCACATTCAGCCTATAGCAGCTCAGCCCTGCCCACTCACAGTGCAGTGACGAGCGTTTAGAGCACAGACTTTTGAATGTGGCACAATACGGTCCAGCCAATCATAACAGAGTTAATTTACATACAATCATATGCAAAATGGTGAAAATCCCTGGTTAAATTACATGTTTTGGGTGATATAATCGATAATCACGATTATTTAAAAAAACACTTAATTATTTATATTTTCAAAGGTGCAATATGTAAGATTTAGTGTCATCTAGTGGTGAGGTTGCAGAGTGCAAGTAACTGAACCCCCCCCTCCCTTTCCAAGTGCGCAGTGAACCCCGGCGACCGTCTGTCCCGATTTTATTTTGCTTCCGATTTTATTTTCTTCTTTGACGGTGAAAATTCACCCTCCCTTACTTTTTCTTGTGTTAAACAAAGTGATGCATGTCAAAATTTGGGTTCTCAAACTTCTCACAACACAAAATGGTCATCCAGCATGGGCACTTGTTCTGTGCGGTCTTCCAAGTGGAGCTACAGCACCGCCCAATTCAACGCTTCAACGTCAAAACATGAAAGGCGCTCTCTAGAGTCAGTGTTTGGTTTGTCTGCTTTGAGCTACTGTAGAAACACGGCAGCCTCTGTTGGAAGATGGTGGGGGCAGTTGTGGGCTGGAGGTCAGGGAACTGGCCCTGTGACCGGAAGGTTGCCGGTTCGATCCCCAGGGCCGATAGTCCCTCAGTCCTTGAGCAAGATCCCCAACTGCTCCCCGGGCCGTGGATAGGGCTGCCCACTGCTCCGGGCAAGTGTGCTCACTGCCCCCTAGTGTGTGTATATTCACTAGTGTGTATGTGGTGTTTCACTTCACGGATGGCTTAAATGTGGAGGAGGAATTTCCCCGTTAGTGGGATTAAAAAAGTATCACTTAACTTGAGAGGAGCTGCTCCCTATGCAGGTATGAAGGGCTCATTCTAAGCCCACAATGCCTTGTAGTTACTGCTGATTACACCCTAATTAAAACATGGCTTTGTTTACTATATTCCAAAGAGACATGGCCTGTGTTACTTAATAATAGTTTACTTGTGTAAAGAAAGGTATTTGGATCTGTGAGTGGTCAGGGTGCTCACAGTGCTCACAGCACAGCAGAAATGAACAAAGGGAGGTTCATTTGCATATCGCAACGTCAGCATTTCAAAAGCCAACATGACAATAAACCTTTAACAAACCGTGCATTGTGCAGCTCCATCAGCACTCCTGCCTTTTGCTCAGTTAGTTCAGTTCTGTTGTCTGTTTATAAGCCAGGCGTCTGCAGCGGAGTTTACCAGAACATTCCGTCCTTTGTCCACTGATAGCCGCTCGCGGAGCGCTCAGCAGCACGGCCGTCTCTGATAACAGTAGTCCCACAGCTCCACATCACCTCCAACCACCCAACTCTCACAGTTCTTCACCGTCATCACAAAATCAGGCGGCGATGTTATATGAATTCTCTCTCATAGCTCATTAAGTACAGGAATTACGTGGAAAGTGGAGATTCTCAGCTTCCGATCTCAGACCACTTTAGTACAAGAAGATATTCTATTCTGAAACGACTTTCCTGAAAAGTTTAGTCTTGTTTCGCAGAAAAAACTAGAACATAAATGTTTGTCTCCCTTGTAAAACCAGATGTACTCGACTGACTCAATGAAAGAGATCAAATATCTTTGATCTCTTATTTACAAACAGGATGTACTCACATGTTTATGCTTTTTGCAGCTGTGACTTCATCTGTTATGAATTATTCACTATCTATAATAATAGATAGTGAATAATTCATAAATCATTTGGTAACTACTAATACTTGCTCAGTAACTTTATAAATGACTCGGTATCTATTATAAATTATTTCATATCAAGTAGATATTTTTGAGAATCTTCCTCGTCTTCTTTCGGCTGCTCCCTTTAGGGGTCGCCACAGCGGATCATCTGCCTCCATCTCACCCTATCCACTGCCTCCTCTACTTTCACACCAACCATCTCCATGTCCACCTTCACTACATCCATAAACCTTCTCTGAGGTCTACCTCTTCTCCTTCTGCCCGGCAGCTCCATCTCCAACATTCTTCGCCCAATATATCCATTATTCCTCCTCAACACATGTCCAAACCATCTCAACCTGGCCTCTCTGGCTTTATCTCCAAACTGCTCCACCTTCACCGTCCCTCTGATCTGCTCATTTCTAATCTTGTCCATCCTCGTCACTCCCAACGAAAATCTCAGCATCTTCATCTCCGCCACCTCCAGCTCAGCCTCCTGTCTTTTAGACAGAGCCACAGTCTCCAAACCACACATCATAGATATTTTTGAGAATCTGCTATGGATTATTCAGAATCTACTATAATGTACTGCGGCTACTACGAGTTATTTAGTATTTGATATGAACTACACAGCATCTATTACAAATTATTCAGTATCTACTGTAAATTATCCACAATGTATTATGAAGCATTTAGTACTTAGTATGAATTAAACATCTGCTGTGAATTCTTCAGTATCTACTATAAATGATTCAGTGTCTGCTGTAAATGATTCAGTAGCCTTGTCGAAATGATTTTTTCTTTCTTTCTACTTAGTATCTACTATGAATTACCGAAAAAAGTGAATATTTGCTGTCATTGTATTTATGACTGGCAATAACTGATTACAATATATTTTACTTATGTTTAAATGATGTACACCTGTAAATCAGCTAAACGGATTTATCAGTGTAGCACACAGCCTCTCGTGTTTCGCTGGTTTAGTAAATCAGCAAAGAAATAATAAGAGAAGCCGTTTTCTCCCTCTGTTAGTCATCAGAACTCCGCAGGCACTCTGACTGATCGGCAGAGGAGATCTCTCAGTGGAGGAGGCGCGGTGCCGGGGTCACTCACCATCAGCATCCACTTCGTTTATCATATCCTGGAGCTCCGCCTCTGTGGGGTTCTGCCCCAGCGACCGCATCACTGTGCCCAGCTCTTTGGTGGTGATGGTGCCGTCTCCATCCTTGTCGAATAAGGAGAAGGCCTCCTTGAACTCTAGATGAGAGTAGAGAGAAGAGAGTTAAGGCGTACAGTTCAGAAACACAAAGGCAGCGGAGCAACAGCGCACAGCAGCCGCGGAACTGGGTCACAGCTGAATACATTACCCGCTAACGCTCATCAGAGCAGAGAACGGCACACGCGCTCGTGCAGAACAAACCACAGTCAGAAGTTGTTTTTCTGAAGATACAGTGAGGACCAAAAGTCTGAGACCACTTTACAAATCTGGAATTTTTTCCATTGAAATCTAGAAATAAACAACAGGGTATTTTTATTTATTACACAAGCTTGCGGAGTCCATGCGGCCCGAGTGCACACCGTCTTCAAGGCAAAAGGAGGGACGCGCCACCAAACACTCGGACTGCTGTGCTGAGAATATAATTTGTAATGAAAAACGGCATTAAATTAGAAAAGAACACAGAATAGAAGTGTTTTCACCAGTGCTCTCAGACTTCTACACCCCACTGTATACTGGACATTGAAAAACCATAAGTGTATTGCATTAATAATGCATTGAATTTAATAATGCATTAAATTTCCCTTCAAACGTTCACATTATTATATATTAATAAAAAACATGGCAACACCATTACGTGTTTGGTAATGACTGTATTGATATAATACACTTTGTTTTCACTTTATATTTACAGTCCTGTGTATTTTCTCAGCCACTTGTCTGATTCTGTATATAGTCATATTTAAATGTTTAGGCAAAAATAAGCTAAAACATTCTCAATAGAGAACACACTTTAATGCACAATTAAGGGTGCAGGCAGGATGGAGTGGGTGGAGACGGGTGTCAGGGCTGATGTGTGACAGAAGGACAGCAGCAAGAGTGAAAGGGAAGGTTTACAAGACAGCAGTGCGTCCTGCTATGATGGACGGTTTGGAGACTGTGGCTCTGTCTAAAAGACAGGAGGCTGAGCTGGAGGTGGCGGAGATGAAGATGCTGAGATGTTCGTTGGGAGTGACAAGGATGGACAAGATTATGAGCAGATCAGAGGGACGGTGAAGGTGGAGCAGTTTGGAGATAAAGCCAGAGAGGCCAGGTTGAGATGGTTTGGACATGTGTTGAGGAGGAATAGTGGATATATTGGGCAAAGAATGTTGGAGATGGAGCTGCCGGGTAGAAGGAGAAGAGGTGGACTTCAGAGAAGGTTTATGGGTTTATGGATGTAGTGAAGGTGGACATGGAAATGGTTGGTGTGAAAGTAGAGGAGGCAGATGCTCCGCTGTGGCAACCCCTAAAGGGAGCAGCCGGAAGAAGAAGAAGAAGAAGAAGAAGAAGAAGAAGAGGAAGAAGAAGAAGAGGAAGAAGAAGAAGAAGAAGAAGAAGAAGAAGAAGAAGAAGAAGAAGAAGAAGAAGAAGAAGAAGACTGTTTACTGAATTGAACTTTTTGGGGAAAATAAAGCCCAAAATGTGGCCTAATCAAAAACAATGGCGCATTTTAGATTTAGTTTTTTTTTCTAACAATATGATGAAATAGGAAATGTGCACTAAAATATGCATCATATTACTTACTAATATGACAAATTTATGCATATGTCTAATAAAGCCTCAATATGTTATTTGTTTTTTAATGTTTTTATTCTTTAAGCGTTTTACTGAACAGAATCTCCTATGTGGCTGAGGAGCTAAGCTATTATTAAAACTGAAACAAGACTTTTAATTTATGATTCAAACATTACATGTTTACCCATGAACACAATAGAATTCACTAAAGTGGCTGCACATGTTTGATATCATACACAGTACAGACTGAAATACTGCAACTTTCTGCCTGAAATCTGGTCACCACTTTCACACAGAAAGAAGAATTGCAAATGTTATTTTTATTAAAACAGCTTCTACAGATCTGTTCATCACTCTGGGCTTCTTTATATACAGCTTCACACTAATTACCTGAAAGCTATGAGGTTGTAACATCTTAATAAAACACTTTTATGCATTTATCTTCACCAAAATTGCTTTTAAATCAACTTTTAAATTGTGTTTTTGTTCAATAGCCCAACGGACATATCTGAATCGAATAAATTCACCATTTTTTCAGCACACCTGCACAAAAGGCAAAGAAAGAATCACTCGTGAATAGAAGGAGCACACAGGACATTAAACTACAGAGGAGTCCAAAAGTCTGAGACCAACATGCTTCTAAAATTGGGCAATACGACAAAACTACATCACAATCAGCTTTTCTGAGAAGTATTATTGATCATATCCACCTTATCAACTGCATGTCTGATTACAAAGAGAGCATAATTAGTCTTCTTTGATTGGATTTAATGTAGCACAGTGTGTAAAAAGTTCAATACAAGCAACTTAATTAACACATTTTTATAGCATTTTTAAATTGTGGCATTACTTTGTCTATTCTAACTTCATTATTCTTTTAACATCTGATATCATGACCCATCGCGCATCATTAAAAGTTCTTACACAATATCGTGATATTACAAGTCCAATGAATTTGAATATAGACATCAAAATGGGCAGAATCTTGAATTTTTATTTGTCATTTTAATTCGCATAACTTTTCGTTTTAACAATGTTTTATTCCCAGCATTATTTAAAAACCGTTCCCGACGTTCAGCAAGACTTCTGGACTCCACTGTATACATCACATTACCTACATTAAGAACGACTACGACTGAATCTGAAAATCTTCTTACCTGCAATCTGCTCCTCTGTTAGCTGATCAGCCTACAGTGCAAAACAGAGCAGAAAAGAAGTCTCACTCATCAACAATGAAGGTCTAAAGACCAAGCATGCAGCTGTATGCAAATGTCTGAGCACATCAAAGGAAAACAGTCTCAATGTCATGTATGAGTGCTGCAGAACAAGGGAGAATCGTTTTATGTAAAAATGAACTTCGCAGAGCTTCACGGAGTCCAACTGTATGTTTGTTGTGTTTTTGTTGCATTTTTTATTACATTTTTTCATAAACGACTCAATATTTACAACACAGTCTTAAAATCCGGCCCTGTCACAATAACTACATAGTTGTCTGATCACAATGATCTAAAATGACTGAGAATCGGACCGTCTGAGAACGTCCTCACTGTGGGACTAATAAAGGATTATCTTATCTTATCTTAGCTTTAGAATCACATCATGCTGCATCCAATAAAATATGAATTGGTGCGCTGGGTTGAGGCAGGTAAATGTAAACAAATAAAGCAGGAAATGCATTCACTGAGACCCACGAAGACAAAGAACTGATAAAAACACTCAACTTAGTGCCCCAACAGTCAGAGGGCAACTCAAATAATGTTTGTTTACATTATATGCTTGTTAGCCATGTAGCTAGCGCTAATGTTTTTAGCACATACGCTCACTGGATGAGGTTTAGTTTTGTTTTTTATTGTTAGTCTCAAGAAAAACTGTAGCTTCGATCGCCTCTACACACGGTTCTGTATAAAGAAATAACAGCCAGCACAACAGCTAATTGGCTAATTAGCTAATCTGGCCACGCGATCATTTCTTTGACAATTTTTGGGTCCTCCTTAAACCTTCAGGGCTAATAAAGAGAAAAAAAGATATAGAAATGAAAATAAAACAAAGAGATATAATCTACAGTTTTCTTTGCAACAGTGTTCTTCAGCTCCGTCAATGTGTTCACATCCATTTCTATTTAAAATAATAAAGTCTCTGGTTTCTAGCTGTGATTTAGTGACTGGCAGTGAGTGACAAGCTGAGCTAAAGTTTTTCCCAACTTTACACCAATATTTACATTTATGGCATTTGGCTGACGCTCTTATCCAGAGTGACTTACAGTTTGATCATTTTACACAGGAAGGTGAAGGTGGTGTTGGGAGTCTTGCCCAAGGACTCTTATTGGCATAGTGTAGGGGGCTTACCCAGGTGGGGGATTGAACCCCAGTCTACAGCGTAGAGGTGTTATCCACTACACTAACCAACCACACATGAAACCAATGAAAATCGATGTGGTGAAGCGCCTATCCAAATGATTGGCTCAGGCAAATTCCTCAACCAATCGTATGCCACTCTCTGAGCTTTTGGTTCAAGTAAATATAATCTTGTAAACGTAAAACTGCGGTTCATATTTTACACAAAACACACACGGGCCTTTTGTCAGCTATACATCGCTGCCTTTTGGAGAAATTCACTGAATGCAACTCATGTTAATCGTGCATGTGGGTTTAGTTTTAATGTTGAATAAGAATCTGAATAAAAAAATCAACTTCCAACAGCAGATCACAGGCCTTTATGTACATATCGCTGCTGTCGGAAGAAAAAACAAAAATGGAGATGCAAGGTTTTGACATAATTTGAAAATCCCTGTTGCCCTTCACATTGTATGTAAATTCCATGATGAATGAACCAAAAGAAACTAATTTTAGAACCAAAATTACTCAGGAAAAAAAGTCTGGTTCCATTAACTTTCATTAAAAGTATTTTTTTTCCCTTCTTCTTCTGTAAACTCAACATTTTGGAGATTTTCTTCCGACAACAGCGATAGGTATTAGTTTTAGTAAAGGTTTTAGAAAGAGAAATATACCCAGGATGCAGTAAGTGGGGGGCTGAGGGGGCTACAGCAGCCTCAGATTTAAAAATTATTTTACAGCTAAAAACAACACAAAAATAACAAAAGAACAGAAAGACCCATGTGTTCTGTGCAGCAGCCGAGCATTGTTTACGTTAACGGTGACAGCTTCCAGGCAAACAATGTTCAAAACCCACAAAAATGCATGAAATAAAGCCCAAAAAGTGCGTATCAAATATGATCCAAGGTCTTTTTAACCACAAAATGTAACGATACAGCACTTTACCAACCTGACACCAACAATAAGCTTGTGGGTTCATTATTCTCTGATGATATTCCTACGAAAATCTGATTATAAATATTTGATACGTCACTAATTGGCAACATCAGTCTTTTTATTTTAATCACTGTTGCAAAGAAACAAAAGGTTTGCATGAAATGTTTTTGCATTCATGTCAAACAACCATGAAATATGTGTACAAATAATAATAATAATAATAATAAACTGTTCTGTTTGAGCTGAAAGCACATCCATTAGATTAATGATAAACTGGGTATAATAAACACTAATGTTGCTACTGGTGGGTTTAAATTTTAATATCTGATTGGATATGTGGGCCTCTTCAAATTTCTGCTGTATTATTGAATAAAGCAGTTTATTAATTTACACTTTTTTTTTAACCTGGAAAAATAATAACAAAACCTGCCTAAATTTCCTCCACCTGCCAAACACTACACATGCGTGTGTGTAGCTCGACTGTGGGCAACACAAGTGGTTTCTTGCCTCATATCAACAATTAAATCTGTGCACTATGCTGAAAATGATGCGACTGTTTCTGCTATTCAGGGGTGAAATTTACCCAAAAGGCAACACAAATATGTTTACTCTCATTTATAAATTAAAAGATATTTTCACTGTAGCTCTAGACGCAGAACAAGTTTAATTAAACTGATCGTGTTATCCTCTAACATTGTTTTATTTTATTTATTTCACTGTTTTTAAATACAATGTTCTGTGACTGAGTTAAATCTGTAGTACATCATAAACAACAACTACTAAGGGGGTTTTATCCACATAATTAATAATACTGTATCAGAAATATGTAGTGTGCTCTTCTTTGCTGCTGTAAGAAGGACGTCTTTGACAGATGTGAAGATGTTCTTATTATAAAGCATTAAAAGCTGTGATATTTTGTAATACAGAGCTCCTATAGATATAGACTGTGCAATGTTTGATCCAGGAACAAAATAACAGAAACACAAAGTAATGTCTGGACATAACACAACGATGAGATCAGAACTACACTATGATCAAAAAGACACATTTTCTATGGTGTCGGTCACTAAGGGTGTTCCACAGGGCTCAGTTTTAGGTCCACTGCTGTTTACCATTTACATGCTGCCATTCTCAAGACTAATGGTTCAAAATCCCCAGCGTCACCCCGTCTCCTTGTTTCTCAGTCCTACATCAGCCTTACTACAGATATGAGGGGTGTCTGGCCTTCTAGCTACAGGCTGAAGCTGCACAGAACTCCAGCCCAAGTTCTCAGAGTTCTCCCCACTCCCTCAATCAGTCTTTTCTCATACTACCACCACCATGTTGTGGGCATGGTCTGAACTCACAAAATAAATAAAAGTGATGATGATGATGAAGTCTACAACAATGCAGTGTTACCTGTTAACACAGAATGTCTGCTGAAATGCAACTGGATTTAATTACCTAACATAATTCTTCCTAATGCCAGCTGCCCTTTGCCCTGCGTCAGAGTTTCTACAACAACAGAAACGATCCAAAACGACTTGGAATAAAATCTCGTCACATTAATTTACACTGAATGTTGAATGTCCTAAAGTTACTATTTTGGAGTTAGTATGAAGTTTTTTCTCCAACGACAACAATTTGCTTTCAAATCGTGAATCAGACTAACAACCAATTTCTGTCCGCCGAAAGATGGAATACAGGTAATGTTGTCATAAACATTCAGCTCATATACACACAAACAAAACTCTCATTAGAACATAAACTCTTTCTTTACTCCTCAAAATGAAGTACATTAAAAAGTATCCTAAACCAATTTTGGTGCCCTTAAGAGCGAAGAATGTTGGTAATGTTGTCGCTGTAACCGCTTTCTCATCGGTTTTGAAACATTTGGGTTTGAATCGACTGAAAAAGGCCTGCAAGTATCTCAAAAAGGCTTCCAAAAACATCTTGAGGGAGAAAACAGAAGAGCAAAAAGTGTCACATTAACCAGATCACTTCCTTCCCTTCTACTGGTGGTTTTCTGGTGTTGGCGTTTCTTCCTCTAGAGGGCTTGGTTGGCTAAACATTGCCGCTTATTGTCTTCAGTGTGTTATTCGCTGTTACACAAGACATGCTTCATGTTAACTAACGATAGCTGTCATGAGTGTCGACACACACAAACATTTAATTCGCTTTGTCAAAAGTTCAAACACAACACGTGATAAATACACGACAGACTGATGCTGCTTATGTCATTAAGACCACCTTGCTGCTATTTTGGGAGGCGAGCTGAAACTCAAAGAGCTCACCTCTCACCGTGGCTGCAGCTACAACCCTGCAGGTGGACGAAGACCAAGCAATCCAGACCAGAACGCTTGACTGATGAACTGTATCCATATAACCCGCAGTTCAGATAATTCCAACGTGTGAGGTTTTACAAAAACTAATAACAGCAGCCCCCAAAACTGCCAGATGTCTTAAATAATAAACACAATTATTTTTCTAATTGATTTCTTCTTATTCAAACTTTCTGTCCCATGTTAAATGCTGCAGCAGCTGATGGAAATCAGGGCTGCACGATACTGACATGAAATGCAATGTTCGATAAAGCGGTCAGGTGTTATGACGACATGAGAAGCGATAAATTACTAAAATAAATAAAAATGTATCCATGTAATGTAACATGCAAATACAAAGACTTTAAATACTAAAATCTGTGTGTCAGACCTGAGAGCACTTTTGTGCGCTGAAGGGCTGAGAAACAAACAGTGAGCATTAACTTGTTGCTTAAACTTAAAAGATCTGACGAAAAAAGAATCTGAAAGGGCCTCACGATCCGAGTCATGAGGAGATGCGATTACTTTAAAATGATTCTCCTTTTATTTTGTTTTTAACAGAAACTCGTTTTAAATATTTATTGAAAAAACACATTATATGATATAACACTGATAACAACATTAAAAAAAAACAAAAAAACTATAAATAGCTCCCCCTACTGGACAAACTCCAGACTGTCACGACTGACCAGTGGTTTCTAAAGCCCTGACACAAGCTTTACAACATAATAACATCGGGACACTTAAAAGGCCCATATGAAGGAAAAACTCATTTTCTTTACGTATTTTATTTATAATAATGTAGAATGTAGTCATTAAATCATTAAAGTTTAAAAATGTTTCCTTTCCAGTCCTTAAGGTCCATACATGGTAACTTAGCTGCGAAAACAGCATGTACTGAATTCACTGTTTTTGTGATGTCATGAAATCCAACATATTTACATATATCTACCTATTCAGCCTACAGCAGATCAGCCCTGCCCACTGACGCTGATGTTATGGCGTGTTTCAGCCTGGACTGCTGCTTGAATGAGGCAGCCAATCATAACAGAGCTCATTTACATACATCAGACTTAAAAGGTGCTGTATGAAAAAGACAGTTTAACTCTAAGAGATGTAGAGAGGCTGGGAATGGTCATGTATAAATCACGCTTATTTATTTAAAAGTACACAAACCTCATCAGTACAACTCCGAGAAGTTTAAACAAAACGTCACGCTCTGAGAAAAGCCCGGCCTAAGTTTTACTCTGTTTAATGCAACTTCACCGTAAATTCACAGTAAAGATTTCAACTTAAGTGTAATTCTAGATACATAACAGGATTAGCCTCTTAGTACCTTCTGAGTTGGGTATTAAAGCCCTGGAACACTAAACTAAGCCAAGCTAATGCATCATTTTACTCCTACAGATAGGGTAGACCATCTATCAGGCTCTACATGCATTTAATCTCTTACAGTAAGATCCTGCAACAGGCGGCTAACACAGATAGGAAGAAGCATCTTACTACGATACAAACAACACTAACAAATCTTCATAACGAGCGTCAACACACTGAGAAAAGCTTAAATAAGCTGCTTGCTGGGAGTTTTGTCTGGGAGTCGGGGCAGCAGGAGGTTAGAAATTTATATAGACAACACTTTAAACATCAATATAGCAGCGTTTTCTATGTAAAGACATAGTGGAGTAACAGTGTAATGAGAAATCAATGAAGTCACGCCCCCCTCTGTGTGTGTAACCTGAGCTTCATGTCTGGCTTCATGCACCTGCTCGTCCTGCCCTGTGAAAACGTTGGTCCTCCTGACGTTTTATGATGCCCTCCCCGGGTAGTGACCGCCCACACAGCACTGTGCATGTGCCACTTAAGCCAGAATTAAAACAAGAAGCTGACTTCAGCTTCATTGAGAGCTCAAAAGTATGAAAAGGGATGAGGAGGCCGCTGTTTCTGCCTGACAGGCAACAGTAACTGGTTTTTGCTGTTTCACAGAACCAATAGCTCAATATTGTTTTGTCCCGTTTACTAATGTTGGTGGTAGCAACTGGTCAGCTTCTGCTAGCAGCAGCTGTAGGGAGTCTGCTAACTTACATCCTAGCTAACGTTAGTTCCTTTACTTACTGT
The DNA here is from genome assembly GCF_015220715.1 of Pygocentrus nattereri. NCBI lineage: Eukaryota > Metazoa > Chordata > Actinopteri > Characiformes > Serrasalmidae > Pygocentrus > Pygocentrus nattereri. The sequence goes on from NC_051214.1 coordinate 49,001,736, forward strand.
GTCGTTGTTCACTCTAACGTTATATAACGGTAGTTGTCTGTATATCATTTGTAAAGGGGCCTTTTAAGCCATCTCATACCATTTAACGCAATATCTGCTCAACAGTACATACAACAATCTGTCTTATATGATTACGTAAATTTGCTTATTGATATACGTCTATTCCTACTCTGCTTAATACATTGTAAGTTGTAAGTTTACGTGGAAAAACGTGTATTGCAATTTCCCTTCAGGTTCAATAAAGCTACACCCACTCAAATTAGATCAAAGTAAAGAAAAAGGTACTTAAAAAATCTCTGAGCAGAAAAGACCAACAGTTTTCTTTCTCTGCCAGTTCATAGTAAACATATAACCAAAGCTATAGACCATCAGAGAAAGTCCTGAAAAAGAGTAGACAGAGGCTTCGGCTCCAAGTTTACTTGGTTTTTAGCCCTTCACTTCATATTCACACAATTTGTGACTAATTAGTGACTGTAAATGTGCTCGTCGGTGAGATCCGGGGTGCGCTGAAACCTCCTACTTCCTAAAGTCTCCAGCAGCATGTTTTCAGGACTCTAGTAACTGGATCAGCTGCCAGGTACCAAGAGTTTTTATGGAACTGGGAAAATCTGCTTTTAGTTCCAGCACCAGCTGGAATTCACTACAGGACACACTAAAACTCGGCTCACTGGCGTCACTCAGTCATTTTAAACTTTTAATACCAAACCACCTTCAGACCGCCTGAACCTGTTTTACTCAATCTTATTTATTCTTAACTTTTATTTCTTGTTTTAGTTCTTCTCTTAGTTCTTAATTTCTTTTATTTATTTATTTATATTTATTTATTATTATTTTAATACTTTTATATCATTACTTTTTAATTTGCATTACTGTATTATTATTTTATTAATCCATCTTCTTTTGATCTTAATCTCTCATCATTTAAACCTCAAGTTTTATTTTTATCCATTTTTATCTTTTATTCACTGATATTTTAAATTTTCTTTTAAATTAAAATGATTAAATGTAGTTACTGTTTTCTTTGTCATGTCAATCCCTGTTTTTGTAAATGCTCGGCCACAGTGAAAATGAGGGTTGCCCTCAGTGTACTTCCGAGTCAAAATAAAGTTTGATTGATTGATTGATTGATTGATTGATTGATTGATGCGAGGCAAAGCCTGTACGTCAGAACTGAAAACACATTTGGGACTTTCAACTGATCTTTGATCTAAACTTCCTTTCGCTTCGAGTGACCCTATAGCTGGATTATGTTTATTTTATTAAAACTAATGACTGAATATTCACTTTACAAAATGTGTCGGCAGTGACCGTTTCGGTAGTAACAGTTTTCGCTCAAATACGCAACCGGTACATGACGAGCAAACGCAGCTTTCAACAGCTGTTCACACATAAAATCATCATATTTTTCATTAAAACACTACATGTGTGTTTCGGAGGTGGCAATTCTTAAACGTTCCAGACTTTGGGACACACTTCAAAACAAATGGGATCTAACTGCTCACCATGTAGCCATGAGGGACAGGGATGCAGCCTCACTTCCTGCTCTAAAACGCAGGGCCTGGTCTAAATAATACCCCGTCTACAGACTAAAACCTTCTCAATAGACATAAAAAAAGTGAGATGGCACTTTTTGAACATCCATCCATCCATCCATCCATTTTCTAAGCCGCTTCTCCGTCAGGGTCGCGGGACTTTTTGAACAAAGATTTTTTATTTAAAAATGAAATGTTAAAAATGAAATTAAGTGATAAATCTACATTTTTCAACTTTACTCTTAAAGTAATAAATAAAATAAGACTAAAATTTTCCAAACACATTTTCCAAAGTGGAAATTTAGGGCTTAGGATTTGGGACAAACTCCACAAATATTAATTTTGTATATATTTAGCTTATTACTGTCTCTTATTGCTTTAGGTTGAAAAAGATCTGAATATAATCCTAGTAATTATCTAAGACCTGAATACTGGTTTTTTATTTTCTGTGGTAGCGCAGTTTGAACTAATTTGGTGGAATGTTTCATATAAAAATTATGATGACAAATCAACTCAAAATCTTTTAACAAAGCACTGTGATGCATCTAGGAATCATTTATTTTCCCCCCTTTCTTCCCTAATACTTATTCATGTATTATAAACATTGTATTATAACTTTCACTTTATAAAAGTTTGATTTTGTGGAACAATTAATAAGTCAATGTAAAAATTTAACACTTATTATTCTGTCAATTTATTATTACAGCATTAATAACCTTAAAGAACGACAAACCAGTCAGGTTACTTTCTATTTCCAAGTAAAACAACTTTTTCAGGTCACTTCTGAAACTTTTCACGTGAGTACAGAGTTTATTGTTTTATGAAAGTGTTCCGAGCGGAATTTTAAAATAAACCGCATTGTGCAAAAGTTTGGGCACCCCCGGTCAAATTCCCATGTTGTTGATGTTCGAAGTGAAAATAAGTTGCACATCTTCTACAGAGAAACTTTTCTGGGGTATATCTTAAATGCACAATTACTGTTTACCTGCTGAATTTAACATATCGGGGGACAAAAAGCAAAACATTACTTCAGATAAAGAAACTGGACAGTGATGTATTCAATAAGAAGTTATATTTACGTTTATTCCCTGTTGAAGATGCGGCTACTTATTCTCACTCACGGAATCAACAAGAGGTGCTCAAAGTTTTGCATATGGCTTTATGTGAACAACAGTCAGTTAAAGCAGATCATCAGCGGGCTTAGTCTACTTTGCCTAATCCAACAACATATTTTAAATGTTCTGTGTTTTTACTTGTTAAATTATGGAAATATTTTCTGATTTGCACATTTGTGGGTGTTTAAATAGCAAAAACAGTTCAAACATCCGTTTACAGGGTGAAGCTTTTGGCTTTTAGAGGCTCTTTAGTGTCTGATCTCTTCGTTTGCACCCACGCAGAGTGGTTCAGAGCCGTGGTGCCACAGCTATGGGCAGCTTGTCGGGGACATCCTGGCACCAAAAGGACACAAAGGGACAAGCAGAGTTTCTGATCGTTAAAATGTGTTTAAGGAAAATTAGACTATGACACTATTTCAACCGCTACACATGTATTGGAAATGCTACGACCAGGTTAATTCCACCACATCTTTAAAAGGTCTGCATAATTAAATGGGTAAGACGTCATTCAGAGTGATTTGGTGTGAAACGCTTCATTCTAGAGAAACTTACTGAGACAGAAAAGTTCAGAGTGGAGGTGATGGGAACCAGACGTCCACCTCTAAAAGTTCCCTCACAGAAAGTCATCATATGAAATGATTATGAAGTCTGAAACACTGTTTCGTGATAGTTTTGAGAAAGATTCTGGCCTTAAACGCCATTCATGGTGGAGGGATACATGGAGTGGCACTGTAAGGCAGGATAGGATTTCTATTATTATTTATTCTATTATTACTATTTTCCCATCATCAACGTAACATAAAACTAAGAAGACACGTGCAGGTTCGCTGGTGGTTTTGGATCAAGAAACCTAAACCATGTCACACCAAAACACTGTGAATCACTCTGTTTACATCTCAAACACTAAATTATGCAGAAATTTGAAAAATTCTAACATTAAATTACAAAATTAAACAATTTTTGTGTGAGAATGTGCCTGTCTGCCCTGTGATGGACCGGTGACCTGTCCAGGTTGCATCATGCCTTACGCCCGATGACCGCTGGGATAGGCTCAAGCACCCCAGCACCCTTTGCTGTAAATATGTCTCAATATGTTAATATGTGCTAATATCTTAGTAAAGGATAACAAATGGAAACAGAAACACAGACTTACTTTGCTGAGTTTTAACCTTCAGCTCAGCCATAGCTGCTTTTCTCGCATCTCCAGCAGGAAACTTTTCACGGAAAGTAGAACGGTCTCTTGTAAAAAGTCTCATCTCAATCCCTCATTCGCCAGTTCCTTGCTTGAAGAAGCAAAGACGAAGTCAGTTTCTCGTTCGAATTGTTCCGTTCCACCTTAAATGGTGCCACAGTTACATTATGGCACCTTATGCAATGCTTAAGGTGGAACAAGAACATTCGGACAAGAAACTGACTTTATCTTTGTGACTTTTTAAGCGTCTGTCAGTTTCCCGTTGCAGATCAAATGTATCAGGAAACCAGCTGGAGTGATAATAAAAGTCCATTCATCTCCAAATGATCAATGTTCGTCTTAAATCTCACTCTTTGCCTTTTCGTTAGCTACTAGCTGGGTGAACTAGCAGTTATAGGCTACAGTAGCTCCAGCGTTTAAGACCATTTACTGTTAAACTGTGTTGGAACGATCAGCCGAGCTTAATTTTACTGCAAAGGATTATTTTATTATTACCTAAAAATCTCATTCGGCTGTCGAGCCGCAACAGGGCAGTAAAAGCTGCAATGCGGTTTGGAGCCACACATTGTAACCTGTTCATTCTGAACAACTACACAACTTTCAGATCATCGGTATGAAGTTGTAAATATGAATGTAGAGATGTTAGATGAGGCCCTGATGATGATCAGAACTGTAGAAGATACTAAAATGACTGAAAAAGCTGTAGAATATCAAAAAAGAAATTACTTTCTTCTTATATTTAAAAGTGGATATTAAAAAATCTCAAACCAGTTAACTAAAAATATCATTTGGCAACTCCTTGTTAACAGAAATCTTGAAATACTGAAAAAATTCTGAAAATACCTTTTTAATGCAATTTAAAACCACATATACTGTATATATTACTGTACATGTATGTTATTATGGTAGTGTACATTATGAAGAATACTTTGCTGTTTTAACGTGGCTGATTTAAATGTTTGATTTGGTTACAAATAATATGTTATTATATATCCTATATGATCATTTAAGCTCTACAGAGTGTAAAGCCCAGTCAATTGAAAGTGGGTGTGTCCATATCTGAAGCCTCACCCAGCCCCACCCACTTTACTCTGATAACTAGTGATTGAAATACATGAAATACAGTAGAAGGGATTGAGGGATGTAATCAGACATTGTTTTACATGGACATGCCCTGTAGGGTTGGACTGTATTCAGTGCAGCGCAGGCCGTGAAACATTAAATACATTTTTTTACTCAAAAGTTTTTACTCAAACTTTTAACTTTATGTGGGGCTACTGTGTCCTTTTCGCCTGATCCGATTTCAGATATTGGGGAAAAATAAACATCACGACGTATCGTGAAAACTGTGAGGTATCATGACACTACATTTTTACCATATCACCCACCTCTGACACGAGGAGTGTGTTTACATGCACTCAATACTCCGATCGTAACCAGATTTCTGCAATTAATTAATTACTCGAACGGTCATACTCTGCTTTCTTAGGTCAGACTACGGTCTACAAATCTGACAAAGAGAGCTGGATTTCTCTCAGTAATCAGATTTCTCAGTGCAGGTAAACTCACTCTGATTTCTTTCGGATGTCCTCCGCCTGTGCATGTGTGAAAACAGGCAGCGGTACTGGAAATAAGCGAGCAGCGCTGCGGCCAGACGCAGCAAGAGAGTTTCGGAGGGAAATTAAGGACATGGATGTTCTTCATCTTTTAAATAATGTATGTTCATATTTTCAGGTAAAGTGATGATGTTTTTAAAAAAGCGCTGTGGCATGAAGTTTGAGTTTTACATTACGCCTTCTTCTGTCAGTTTATTGGTTGATTGCAAAGCAGAAATCTGATTACTGGCTCACACGTGGACCCGGAGTTTCCCCGTTATCTGATCGCTCAAGTGCATGTGAATGCGTTGATCGGATTACCGACAAAGTCTGATTTTCTGCAGTTATTATTAAGTGCACTTACATTCCTTTACTGTCTTTCCACTGTAAACTACTGCAAATGAACGAAAGTAGGCACCTGGGTGCAGCCTATCAGAGTAAAGTGGGCGGAGAGGGGGCGGGGCTCATGCATCCTAACTAGTTTTATATGTTTTTGCACAAGAAGCCAAATTTGTGGGGTATATAATTAGAGCTCTGCCCAATTAGGCAGTCGTGGGCTGGAGGTTAGGGAACTGGCCCTGTGACCGGAAGGTCGCCGGTTCGATCCCCAGCACCGTCAATCCATGACTGAGGTGTCCTTGAGCAAGACACCTAACCCCAACTGCTCCCCGGACACCGTGGATAGGGCTGCCCACCGCTCCGGGCAAGTGTGTTCACTGCCCCCTAGTGTGTGTTCACTAGTGTGTATGTGGTGTTTCACTTCACGGATGGGTTAAATGCGGAGGTGGAATTTCCCCGTTTGAGGAATTAAAAAAGTATCACTTAATTAAGATGTTTAAAATAAGGCTGGGCAATATGACAATCATTAGTTTGATGTGCTTTTCTGAGCAAACTGTGGATTTTGTCAGTAATTAAAGACTTAACATCTGCATATTTCATTAAAAAGAGAGCATAGTAAGCGACTGGATTTATGTAGTAGTCACGAAATGTTTAATAGAATTTTTTTCTCGTGGCACCACTTTTTTTGTGTGTTCCCATCCCAAATTTTGACAAATTATCCTAAATCAAATCTAATCCACCTCAGATAGAAAACACCATTAACCCTGAAAACGTGTGCATCAATACACCTTCACCCACCTGTGACTGGTCAGGATGCTCGCTGTGTACAAGAACCACGAACGGACAGAAGTCAACTTTGCAGCAGAGGCCAATATCGTGATTGAATAACAACCGACACACTGTGCGGTTCTACTTGAGGGTGATCCAAAACTCACTCACATCCCACTTTGATCTCAGAAACATGCTGATTCATCTCAATATGCTGCAACATCACGAAGATCTGAACACCTCGCGGCGCACGAACAGCCCATTTTCTCTGAGGGAGAGCGAGAAAGCTTATGAGCTGAACAAACCCAGCAGCGGCTCGCTGCACAGGCCATCAATACCCATCAGTGATCAATAATCACCCATCCAAACCTGTCCCTGCAGCTAAAACAAGAAGCACTGAATTTGTAAAAGCAGAGTGTCAATCGGTCCCGCGAACAAAGCACTTTAACGTGATAACATATTTGTCTGTTTTGGAAATAAATATCAACATACTTTATTTACAGGGATGCTGAACAGCCGACGGTGCATTTTCCTTCAGCCTGACTGTAAACACTGCAAATCAAAATGTGTGTGTTTACACAAAGTCAGAGCTGTTCACAGGGGTGGTGATAGGAACCAGGCGTCCACCTCTAAAAGCTCCTCACAGAGAGTCATGACGCTGTTTTAGAACACTTGAGAAGGTTTTGGTAGGATCTCATGGTGAAGGGGCACGTGTGCTGAGATTCTCCACTATTTTCCATCGTCAACGTTCCATTTAAAACTCAAGACTCGTGTAGGTTCTCTGGTGGTTCTGGATGGTAAATAAAGTGTCTATATCTGTGTTGTAGTCAAGGCGACGCCTGGTTCCCATCACCACCACTGTAAAGACGCCTGAACCATTTCACACCAAACCCCTCTGTTTACATCTCAGCAACCACTGAATTGTGGAAAATGCTGCAACAGTCGTGGGCTTGAGGTTAGAGAACCGGCCCTGTGACCGGAAGGTCGCCGGTTTGATCCCCTCGGCCAACAGTCCGTGACTGAGGTGTCCTTGAGCAAGACACCTAACCCCCAACTGCTCCCGGGGGCTGTGGATAGGGCTGCCCACCACTCTGGACAAGTGTGCTCACTGCCCCCTAGTGTGTGTGTGTATTCACTAGTGTGCATGTATGTGGGGGCTCCACTGCACATCCACAGACAAATGGATGTCAATTCAAATTCATTCAGTTCCACAGAACTTGCTGGGGCTCATCCGGTTTTGAGCCTGGAAAGCTGCTCCTGTGCAGACGTACTAATGTAGGTCGACCCATACACCGTAATCCACAAGAGACCCGATACATACCTACAAGCATTTGCTGCGCGGAGCTATTACATCAGTCTGCCGGCGTGCTGCCTACAGAACAGCTGGCCTCTGCCAGATGATGCTCCCTCAGGGACACAACGTGCCAAACAGAGAAGCTCTCATAAACGACGCGTATGAGCGGCGGACTTTTCGCAGGACGCCGTTCTGAGGCCCCGGGGATTGAAGGGACGCCCGTGTAGGGTTTGATAAAAATCAAGCACCGCTCATGTTTTCCGGAACAGCAAGGAGCGGGAATGGGATGGGCCTGCACACCTGACACAAAATAATGATGTTGATTTGTTTGAACCGCCTCTAAATAGATAAATAAACAAATAAATAAAAGGGGGGGGGGGGGGGGGGGGGGGGGGGTAGCTGCTTTATTTCTCACACCCATCACCACCCAGAAGCCGAGCACGCCCCACACACACACACACACACACACTACAGCGCTCTGAAGCCTGAAAATGATATTAATAACACGTTTAATTACACCGCTGTGAGCAAATCGATCAGGCCTGCGAGCGAAGCCCACTCTGGTGATGACACACATCCTCAACACCCCTGCGTCGCTCTGCAGTCCGTCCTGCCTGCAGAACGGCCTTATGCACGTCTAGAACCGCACACACACACAAAAGAAGGTTCTTCAACGATTCTCTAGTCAAGGGAACGGTTCTATTTAAACTATGAGCCCTATACAGAAGCTCAAATGGGTCTGCGTGGTGAAATGGCTCTTCGGTCTGATGGAGAACGTGTTGCATATGGTTCTATACAGCACCGAAAACGGTTCTGCTGTTGTATAGCTACAAGCCTGACAGGAGCAGAACCACACAGGTGCTGTACAGAACCAGCTCAGCGTGCAGAGAACGCTTTAAGCATGTAGTCCTATATGAAAATCACTGTTCTACACAGAACCACTGCTTACCACATAGGTTCTCTACAGAATCACACAATATGTTCTCCATCAGGCTAAAGAACCAGTTCAGCAGGCAGAGAACCCTTTAGGCGTGCAGATGGTCCTATATGGAACTCATGGTTCTACACAGAACCACTGCTTGCCACATAGGTTCTCTATAGAACCACACAATATGTTCTCCACCAGGCTAAAGAACCAGTTCAGCGTGCAGAGAACAGAGAACCCTTTAGGCGTGCAGATGGTTCTATATGGAACTCATGGTTCTACACAGAACCACTGCTTACCACATAGGTTCTCTATAGAACCACACAATAAGTTCTCCATCAGGCTAAAGAACCAGTTCAGCGTGCAGAGAACCCTTTAGGCGTGCAGATGGTTCTATATGGAACTCATGGTTCTACACAGAACCACTGTCTTTACTAAAGAACCGCGCCTCTTAAACCCAAATGATCCTAAAGGCGTCCAGGCGCGCAGACCCAGCGCGGCGTGCGCTCCAAGCCCGGTCCGTCACCGCTCTCCGCCGCTGCGGATGTTTGTCCTGTTACAGCAGCTCCGCCGCGCTCGGTCTCAATCTGTGACACTGACATGCATCAGATCACAAACGGCTCCCGGGTCCTTCCGCAAATACACGTTTTTAATCATGCCGAACGGATAAAAACGCCATAAAACCGATCTACGTACCATGTTGGAGGGGTTATAAGCGGGCGTCGCTGGCGGGAGTGAGAGTCGTAGTCTGGGCGCTGCAGCTCCTCCGGCGTCGCTTATCTCTCCGTGTGCCGTCGAGGCGGAGGGATATATGTATTCATCCGCCACTTTCCCACCCGTATTCAGGCGCAGAAGCGCCTCCTGCGCTGCGATTGGCTACGGTATCCCGCCTCCTGTGCCTGTATTGGCTACTAGGAGCCTGCCTCAAACTGTCAGCCAATCCCAGCCCAGAAGCTCGGGACCTTAATAGCCAATCCCGGAGCAGGAGGCGGGGCGCAAGAAGCCAATCCTAGCGCAGGAGGGCGGGCTTTGTCTGAATACGGGTGCGCGTGAGAAGTAAGTAAATAAATAAATAAGCACAGTGGCGCCCCGCCTCCTCCACGCTTTCGACCAATGGGAGCTGCGCGGCCGCGTGACGTCAGCCCGCCACTCAACTGAGCCGGGCGCCGATTCGATTTCTGGTTAATTGTCCTAATGGAGGAAGCTGTTGTCACGGCCGCTGAAATTAATCGACTCTTAAATGAATTAAAAATGGATTTAACGGATTTTAGCCGCGCATTATGCGGCAGCGAAGGCCGCCAATCAGCGTTTTTTCTTTGGATAAAGTGCTTTAATTGAACTTTTTTTTTTCTTTACTTTTTAATGTATTATTACGCCACACAGACCACAGAGAGAGGACTTTTATTTTGTGAACTACGCGGCCCTCTGGAGGGAGCAAGGAGCTGTTTAGGTCATTAGTGGGGTTTTTATTATTATTATTATTATTATTATTATTATTATTAATGTGCTGTGTGTATGTGTGTGTATGTGTATATACACACAGCACATAAAGTCAATTTTTTCTTTAAACTGTATTTTTGCATAAAGTTATATTGCAGTGTTGCAGATTTAACGTCTAAAAACTTTCCACGCTTTCTTTGTGTATTTTTTGCTTTCTGGCTCTCGGTCCACCGCGAACATTGTGCTTTGCCCCCCCAGTACAGTCATATTTATGAGTGTATATATCGCGGTTGTGGGAAGAAAACCATTGACGTTTCTGGTTCCATTGACTTCCATTAAAAGTAGAGTAGGTTTTTTCCTTCTCCTGTAAAGTCACCATTCTGGAGATTACGAGGTTTTCTCCCGACTACAGTGATATGCTTAAGGGCTTTGTAGTTTTGTATGTGAGTTGCAGAGCTTTGCCCTCGCAGCCGGCCCTCTGTGTGTGGCAGCAGCCTAGTAATGAATCAGAGTGCAGAGGGACGAGCGGAGCCAAGAGGCCTTAATGTGGAAGCAGCAGAAATAAGACAGAGCAGTGCAAACTACACTGTGCTGTCTGAGGGACACAGGCTGGGCTTCTGTAGAGGAATTATGCAGTATTGACCTCACCTGTGTCCATCCTACCACAGCATATTAGCTGGATGACTCAAGCCATGTCCAACAGCAGGACGCGAGCAGCAATCCAACTGGACAATTCACACTGTCAAGCTTAATAAGAAATCCTGCTTGGGTAAATATGTGGTTGGTGACCTCGTCCTGCACTAACTAGACCAGTACATCACAAAGCCCATGCACCGCATTGCTGGTAAATGAAATCGAGTGAAAACTAGTTACTATATCTAATATTTCACCTTTTGAGATGCTTGCTGTAGTAAGACGATCAAGAAAAATGATCTGCCAGAACAGTAAGACTATCTCACTTACTAATATCACTTAAAAACAAGAGCAGAATGTCTAGATATATTTTAAATAATCTTATAATGAGGTTAGAATGATTACCAAACGAGACATAGATTTAAGGCAGACTGAGATCAAGTGGATTTAAGATCGTTTTGCTTGCCCAAGGACCGTTTTCGGCAGTTTGGTGAGGACAAAAAAGGTGAATTAAAGAAGGAAAACATTAAATGGTGCAGCTCAGGGGTTAATACAGGTGCAGGATTCAGATCTACTGACCCAACACCTAAAACAGCATGCAGGCATCTCAGGCATATCACAGAAACCATAACTCATATTTAGATGACATAATACACAAAGTCGCCGTAAGGCTGTATGCACATGGATATGGATGTGAAGGCATCAACATAATTAACCCTACAGAATAAATTAAAGATGTATAAGCTCCTAAAATAGGACTATACACTACACATACTACGAAACGCTGACTAATACAGGTTCAGTATCGGCCTCGGTCGGGGCACAAGGCTTTGCTGTGTATGTTAAAAGTTAATAGCGCACACAGATTAACTACTATAACCACTATAATATGGAAATTAATCTTTGAGAAGCACTTTATGAGCAGCAAAAAGGGGCTTTTTAACATTAAATAAGATGATAAAGTCCATGCAGGCCTCTTTTCACTGAGAGCTGCGAACGCAGTACACCGCCACCTGCAGGGCTACAGCGGAATCAACAGAGGCAGACCAGACTAAATATTAAATAAACTCTATAAATGTTTCTGCTATTGTTGCACATTTCAGACCAGACGTGAACTAAGCGCTCAGTCCTCCGATCTAAACCCGTCGTGAGCAGAAAGCGCTGCTGCTTCTTCAGCCACGTGGCTCTGTTTGCGGCACTAGCGCGCCGATCAGCGGAGGGATACCCGAGAACTGGCGGTAATGCGGTTCCGTTACGAAGCGTCCGATTGGTTGATTCGGACCTGCAATATTAATAAACGATGACAAGCGGCTCCTGATTGGGCAGCTCGGACCTGCATTGCAGCAGGCATTACAGAAACCTCATCAATATAAAGCAGCGTTTTTCACTCTTTTACAGTTTCCCAGCGAGCTGTTGCGTTTCAGCTCCATCTGTGGAGCACAAACTCACAAATTCATCTCATTTTTAACACTTCTGTCTTCAAAAGAGGCCTAAAATGATAAAGAGCATCACTGATTCTGCTTCAGACCTTCTACCTGGAGAGTCTGGCTCTGAAACTTCTGTTTCCTCACATTTAAACTGTCTGTTCAAGTATGTTTGAAGGTGAATTTGAGCACCCAGTGACACAAAGAACCATTTAAAACAGTGTTTTGACTGTTGAAGTAGGTGAACCTGGTTTGTGTTTTCAGCAGATTAACCAGTTCAGCGCAGGCCCCATCCTAATCCAGTGCCTCGTCGCTGTTGTGGGCCTTTTTGGACTGCATGAACAGGGTTTTTGGATAATTTGGTCTCAGAATTGATTTAGCTCAAGTCCATTTGAGCATGTACTGAGGCACGTTTTATCCACCCAGTTACACTATTCCACATTGTTATTCTATAGACCATTTAAAGGGCCCATATTTCAAAAAAAGGGATAGATTTTTCTTGCATTTTTACCCCCCCCCCCACCTCCTTGTTTACAATATTTATAACATTTGTTTGGTTTTATGCATCACGTCATAATTCATTTTTACATGGCCATTTACATCTTGTAATCAAACAGGCGGTTTTAATTACTGTGCCTTTAAGAGTGATGTGAATATGTAAATGAGCTCTGTTCTGTTTGGCTGTGCCTCATTCAAAAAGTAGTCCTGCCTAACCTCCCCTATAACTTCAGTTTGAATGGGCGGGGCTAATCTGTTGTAGGCCGATATAGATGGAAATATGCAAATGTGCTAGTTTTTGTGACATCACTGTAGCAATGAATTTGTTTTTTGGTTTTTTTTTGCAGCTTTTTTTCCAGATATGACCTCTATGGATTGCAGAGTGAACAGCATGTTTGGGGCAGTGTTAAGTGTTTACATGCTACATCAAACTCTTATTTAAAATGAATCTGGTTTTCATGATATGTGCCCTTTAATCATGCGTCAGTGTTGGCAAACGTTTCCCAATTTCATTCAGCTTTGTGACGTATCTCGGGCAAAAGTATGTCTCAGCAGAAGCGCGTCCACGTGACTTTACCTAAAGAGACAAATAAAGATATTCAGCAGAGTAATGTGTGATCATGTATGAATCTAAAGACTTTATTATGAATTATTCATTAATTATAATGCCACCTAACCCACAGTGGGGCCCGGAGCTCAGACAGGCTTCTGTTTTGCATTCTTATCAAATTTAATACATAGTTTTCCATTATGAATTATACTGAACTGTACTCTATTAACACTGAATTAAGCTGAAATTTAGAAAGTGGGTGGAATTCCCCTTTAATGGTAATATGTTTACTTACATAGTGATATGAGATCCACAGGTAAAGCTCTAAACGCAGGTAAAGGCCTGGTTTACTAGTATTAACTAGTCTGCGGGTCTGTGCAGCGTGTGTAGTTAGTAAGGAGGCCCCAATCCTCTTATTACAGAAACAGGTTTCAGCTCGCACTGAAAGGTCAACGGCGCCGTCCAGTGTTCGTGTAGCTGAACTGCAGGTTTTGAAACTTTTTTTTTTTTTTATTCCCCCTCCATCTGTTTTTTTCCCCTCCACACACTCTGGGGTGAATCTGTGATGATTTACAGGTGTATGCCAAGGTTTTGGCACCCCTGGTCAAACTCCATGTTGTTGTTGATTCTCTAAGTGTAAATAAGTTGCACATTTTCCGCAGTGAACACACGTTTAACACACGTTTAACACACGTTTAACACACTTTTTGGTGGAAAAAATAAAGTCGGCCTGTGCAAATATAATGGCATGTTTACGCTTTGCATATGCTTTATTTATTCTGCTGTATCCTGTAAGTAAATTCTGCGGAGCTACAAAGTGACAATCAGTCGTGAGCTGGAGGTCAGAGAACCAGCCTCGTGACCGGAAGGTCGCCGGTTCGATCCCCAGAGCTGACAGCACATGACTGAGGTGTCCTTGAGCAAGACACCTAACCCCCAACTGCTCCCTGGGTGCTGTGGATAGGGCTGCCCACCACTCCGGGCAAGTGTGCTCACTAGAGTGTATGTGGTGTTTCACTGCACTGATGGTTTAAATGAGGAGGTGGAATTTCCCCGTTTGTGGGACTAATAAGGGTCTCTCAATAGGTACTCATGTATAGACAATGGGCAGAAGTGAGTTCGCAGCAGAGGACGTGTTTACTTATTCACACTCAGAAATCAAGACGTATGTCATTTCAACTGTGGTGCTCAAACTTTTCCCACGACTGCGTGTTAAACACATTAAACTCACCAAATAAGTAGAAACTGTACTAAAACCTCGGAGTAAATGGCATTTCAAGTTTATTCCGTGTGAAGTACGTCTGGAGTCTATCCCAGCGGTCATCGGGCGGAGGGCAGGATACACCCTGGACAGGTCGCCAGTCCATCACAGGGCAGACAGTCACAGACAGTCACTCACACCCAGGGGCAATGTAACA
>NC_051214.1:49023958-49033958 GCF_015220715.1 Pygocentrus nattereri
TAAAAAGTGAATTAGTTGTAACAGAACAGAATCAGAGACCCAGGGGTGGAGGCCGCACTGCTCTGGATCCAAACAACGTTTAGGTCTGAGACGCAAAGTCAACACTATATTGATGGAGATATGATCACAATGATAAACACTTAAAAATGATGGTTCTTTAGTAAAGAAAATGGTTCTATATAGAACCGTGAACACTCAAAGAACCATTTGCATAATTAAAGAATTCTTTGCATCATGAAAGGGTTATTCAAAATGATGGAGAATGTGCTGTAGATGGTTCTTTTTTGAAAAGGGTTCTACACAACACCAAAATGCTTGACATCACAAAAATAAAAAAACCCTGTATCAACCCTGTGTTCTATATTATATATTGTGGGGCAGTCGTGGGCTGGAGGTTATGGATCCAGCCTCATGACCGGAAGGTCGCCGGTTCGATCCCCAGAGCCGACAGCACATGACTGAGGTGTCCTTGAGCAAGACACCTAACCCCCAACTGCTCCCCGGGCGCTGCGGATTGGGCTGCCCACCGCTCCGGGCAAGTGTGCTCACTGCCCCCTAGTGTGTGTGCGCTCACTAGTGTGTATGTGGTGTTTCACTTCACGGATGGGTTAAATGTGGAGGTGAAATTTCCCCATTGTGGGACTAATAAGGGTCTATTAATTAATTAATTAATATAAAATCTACACCACATTGTCCATTCATCTGAAGAACCCTTTCACGATGCGAAGAACCCTTTAATCATGGAAAGGGTTCTTTAAATATTCATGATTCTATATAGAATTATCTTCTGCACTAAAGAGGCTCTTGAAGAAGCATCTTTTTTAGCCATGTCGATGATTCACTCACATCCCCAGAAGACGCGCTCTTCACCGACGTTTGACGTTCTTCGCGGCTATGCTCTCGCAACGTTAATTACCTTTATGGTCATGCAAAAAATGACAAATGAAGAACTTTTTGTTCTGGATTGCTTGGTCTAAACAGTGGGAAATGATTCCGGTCCTAACGCATTTGTCTGTGGAAATATAAAGAATGCCAGCAAGTAAGAGTTGATTCGTTTTAATTAACGTCTGGGCTGTGTACCTCTTCGTTCCGATAGCGTCGATCTCATCGATGAAGACGATGGAAGGTGCGTGTTCTTCAGCCACTCTAAAAAGCTCCCGGACCAGTTTGGGCCCATCGCCCAGGTACTTCTGGATCAGCTCTGAACCTACGACCCGCAAGAACGTTGCCGACGTCTGATTGGCCACAGCTTTAGCCAGGAGGGTCTTACCTGGAGGCGAAAGCCAAAGTTGTTATCATATATAATGCAATATACTCGCATGGTTGGTGCAAACTTAAAGAGTCCTTATAATGGAAAAACAGTTTCTTCAATTCAAAGACTTTGTCGTAGTAAACGTTGTTAAAACACACTTTTCGGTCTCTATCCATTCAGTCTACAAATGTCGTTTGGCTCGCAGTGGAAAAGGGTCTACAACTGACCTGTTCCTGGTGGGCCGTACAGAATGACTCCTTTAGGAGGTTTGATCCCCATCTCCTCATAATACTCTGGGTGAGTGAGAGGAAGCTCCACAGACTCCTAAAGGTCATTGTAAAGAGAGCAAGAGTTAATACTACATGTGAAGATTAAGGTCTTTTTGTTAAAGTAGCAGGTCACAGATAATATTATCTATAAAAATGGACAAAAGTATGTAAACAGTTAAAAACAGCAGCAGCCACTTTGGATTTTTTGTCTGGACTAGCCCATAAAGATCAGAATTAGAGAACTATTACAGCTTACTGAGAGTCTGAGAGAAGTGAGGAATAAGGGATGCACTTTTATTACTCCAGTGCTGAAACTAAAGACGCGAACTTCAAACACCAAAGTCCTGTATTTAGGGTAACGGTGGAGAAGTGGGTAAATTAGATTTTTGACCAAACTACTGCTTTAAGCAACTACATCAAAGATGTTTTTACTATCTACATGAAGAATAAAACGAAACATGTTTTATCTCCAGGAATTCCGCACTAAGTAGTGAAATCTTTGCCTTAATCTCCTGGATCTGACTGTCCAGTCCTCCAATATCAGCGTATGTCTCCTGAGGAGCTTTTTCCACCTTCATCACTGTTACCAGAGGGTCAGTGTCATCCATCAGCACTCCAATGACTGCATGGACCTGCAAACCCACAAACAAAAACAGATCATAAACCAGTGAAAGAATGCAATGAAGTTTAATGAACTGCAAACGAAGTTAAAGGTGAGAATCGAGTCAGAATTGTTCACAGCTGTGGTGATAGGAACCAGACGTCCACCTTTAAAAGCCCCCTCACAGCAAGTTATCACATGAAATGGTTATGAATTCACTGCCTGATGCCTGGGACCTTGTTTATCAGTAGCTGTGAGAAGATTTTGGCCTTAAAATCTATTCATGGTGGAGGGATACATAATAGGCAGGGTGCTGTGAGGCAAAATAGTCCCCAAAGAAAACTTATTATTTGAGATTTTCTAATATTTTCCCATCATCAACATTCCATATAAAACTCAGTTCAGCACTATTCTTGGGATGTCTGGTGTGAATCGCTCTCTTGAGGTCATGCCACAGCATCTCAATCGGGTTGAGGTCAGGCTTCTGACTGGGCCGCTCCAGAAGGCGTATCTTCTTCTGCTGTTGATTTACTTCTATGTTTTGGGTCATTGTCCTGTTGCATCACCCATCCTCTGTGGAGCTTCAGTTGGTGGACAGATGGTCTTAAGTTTTCCTGCAAAATGTCTTGATAAACTTGGGAATTCATTTTTCCGTTGATGACAGCAATCCGTCCAGGCCCTGAGGCAGCAAAGCAGCCCCAAACCGTGATGCCCCCTCCACCAGCTTTCACAGCTGGGATGAGGTTTTGATGTTGGTGGGCTGGGCCTTTTTTTCTCCACACATAGCGTTGTGTGTTCCTTCCAAACAACTCAACTTTGGTTTCATCTGTCCACAGAATATTTTGCCAATGGTGCTGTGGAACATCTAGGTGCTCTTCAAACGCGCAGCAATGTTTTTTTTGGACAGCAGCGGCTTCCTCCCATGAACTCTTGTTTAATGTTTTACTTACTCTTATTGTAGATTTGTCAACAAAAATGTTCGCATGTGCCAGAGACCTCTGTAAGTCTTTAGCTGAAACTCTGGGATTCTTCTTCACCTCATTGAGCATTTTGCTCTTGCAGTCATCTTTACAGGACGACCACGTTTCAGCAGGAACAGCGCTGAACTTTCTCTATTAGTAGACAGTCTGTCTTCCGTGGACACGTGAACATCAAGGCTTTTAGAGATACGTCTGTAACCCTTTCCAGCTTCACGCAAGTCAACATTTCTTGAACGTAGGTCTTCTGCGAAGCTTGGTTCACATCAGGTGATGCTTCTTGAGAACAGCAAACTCCAAACTGGTGCGTGCTTTTTACAGGGCAGGGCAGCTTCAACCAACACATCCAATCTCGTCAGGTTGGCTGACTCCTGGCTCCAGTCAGCTCTTGGAGAAGTCATTAGCCTAGGGGTTCACATACTTTTTCCACCCTGCACTGTGAATGTTCACATGTTGTGTTCAATAAAACCATGAAAACATCTCATTTTTTGAGCGGTATTAGTTTAAGCAGACTGTTTTGTCTATTGTTGTGACTTAGATGAAGATCAGAACACATTTACTGACCAATTTATGCAGAAATCCAAGGAATCCCAAAGGGTTCACATACTTTTTCATGCAACTGTATATTTGTGTTGTAGTCATGGCAACGCCTGGTTCCTGTCACCACCACTTATTGGTCTTGGGCTGTGTAGAACTGAACGACGGTTGTAATTTCAGAACTTTCTTGTGTGTAGAACTGTCATGACGTGTACTGCAGTCTCAGTCTCTCCCAAACTTCACCTTGTGGTTGAGCAGGACAGAGCAGCCGGGCTCCAGCAGGTCTTTATCCACGAAGGACAGGATACTAACGTAATGCTCTGACCCCACAGAAGTGGACACAATGGCATGATTATCATCAATAATCTCTTCCAGAGTTCCTACAGACATCGGCGTCCCCCTCAGGTCATCAACCTTCGACCTCTCCTCCTACAGGAGAACAAAAAAAGAACATGCTAGAGGTGAATGGACGAGGAAAGCGATATATATATATATGGAGAGGGAGAGAGAGAGACAGAGAGAGAAACAGAAAGAGAGAGAGAGAGAGAGAGAGAGAGAGACAGAGAGACAGAGAGACAGAGAGAGAGAGAGAGATAGAGAGACAGAAAGAGAAACAGACAGAGAGAGACAGAGAGAGACAGAGAGATAGAGAGAGAAAGAGAGACAGAGAGACAGAGAGAGAGATAGAGAGAGAGAGACACAGACAGAGAGAGAGATAGAGAGAGACAGAGAGCTAGAGAGAGAGAGAGACAGAGAGAGAGAGAGATAGAGAGAGATAGAGAGAGACGGAGAGAGAGAGAGAGAGAGAGCGACAGAGAGAGAGACAGAGAGAGAGAGATAGAGACAGAGAGAGAGAGAGATAGAGACGGAGAGAGACAGAGAGAGAGAGATAGAGACAGAGAGAGAGAGAGATAGAGAGAGACAGAGAGCTAGAGAGAGAGAGAGAGAGAGAAAATATGTACTTATACATATACATACTTACATTATATATATATATATATGAGAGAAAGGGAGAGAAACAGATAAAGAGCAAAAGAAGAGAAATAAAGAAGAGTGATGGTACATGTACCTCCTGTTTCTCCTCCAGAGGTTTCATCTGCTCCTGGTTCCTGATGAACTCCTCCTCCATCAGCAGGTAATCTTTAATGCGCTCCTGCTTGAGCAGCTTCAGTCGGCACTGAGTGTGAGGAGTCACTGCAGAGCAGAGGAAACCACAGCAGCTCAGCAGACCCCCAAACTAAGAGTGGGAAACGTAATAACATCCCAAACGAGAGAATCATCCAACATCAGGGCGCACTGTTCTCTTCTTCAAGCAGCTCATCTGTATAAACCGCCTGCTTTAACGTCTGGCTTATTACTGACGCTGTCATGGTGCTTCAAGCACGAGCTGCCGTTACACAGTTACAGTAAGACAGGTTATAAGACGTTAATCATTTTTTTGACACCGTACTGGAGGCAACTGTAAAAGTAACAGAGCATCAGCATCCCCGCCAAACGTCTGGACAATCTGAGAACATGGGGGTAATTTGGCTCACTTTAGCCCCTGCAGTGTGAAACCAACCGAACCAAATTAAAAAGATGAAACTTCACAAAACCCTTCACATCTACCTCGCTTGGTGCAGCACTTTCAAGGTTTTTCTAAAGGTGAACACTCCACCTGTACTCTGCTTCACACCACATGAACGACGGTCCAAAAACTGCAGGTCTCTGCGTGATTTCACATGAACCCTGGTTCGGCCCCCTGCTGGTAGGAACGCATTTTTGTGGTGGTCCGCACCAAACAAAGGAAATTCAAGATCAGATCCCACTTCTAGCACAACATCAGCCGTACTGTCTGCAAAATCTGGCTCTTCACAGATGCTTATATGATTCCTATAATATCATTATTATCATTCCAATAAATTCACATCAAAGCAACGCCTTCAAATTTTGGCTCATGAATCATGAAATGTACTGCATCTGCAACCTGACTGGTTCAATTCAAATCAACAAAACCTCACGTAAAGAAGCCAATACGGACTTTAACAATCGACCCAGGTGGGAAAAAAGCCTAAATGCCTCTTTTTGTGATCCACTAAGCACTGTAAGCTCAGATGGAAAGGAGCAGGATACCTAAAGGCAGCTTGCTTGCAGCATCAGGTCCTTTGGTCTTTCTCTTCTTCTTGCCAACTCTGGTTGGAATCGGGGGCTCGTATTTTTTCTTCTTATCCTTTTACAGGTAAAAAAGAAGGCCAAAACTTTAATCGTGTGCTATATCATCACAACATTTCACCTGACCGTGTTGGGGATTAATCCTGTATCAGCACTGGAATGGTCAGCCTGGGTCTTCTTACCTTGTCATCTTTCTTGCCGCCCCCAGGGCCGTGTCCCCCGCTCTGATTCTGTCCCTGCAAACAAGCACACAGAGACATTAGCGATGCCTGGACAGGCGATTTGTGGGCTGACGCTAATGACTGATATTTTTCATACACATATCCACCGATACTGATTTTTTTCATTATATATTTATCAAATGTGAAAATGGAACCAGGTTAGGCTGGGCAATATGACAATACATCACAATATACAATTCATCTGTACTGTACTGCACTTTGATCCCACAAACGGGGAAATTCCACCTCCACATTTAACCCATCTGTCATGTGAAACACCACATACACACTAGTGAGCACACACACACTAGGGGGCAGTGAGCACACTTGTCCAGAGTGGTGGGCAGCCCAATCCGGAGTGCCCGGGGAGCAGTTGGGGGTCAGGTGTCTTGCTCAAGGACACCTCAGTCACGTGCTGTCGGCTCTGGGGATCGAACCGGCGACCTTCCGGTCACAGGGCCAGTTCCCTGACCTCCAGCCCACGACTGTTCACATCTGTTACCTGATGAACTTTATAAACAGCTGCTCTACATATTTGCATATTTGCACATGTAACTTTCATTTTATTTCAACTTTCATACTGTACATATTACTTTTACTTTTTACTGCTGTTTTTAGAGTTATTCTTATATTTTCTTTTTTTATTCTCTTAAGATTATATTTGGTGAATGGAGGAACAGCAAAGTAAGAATTTCACTGTACGGTGTAGCTGCCTGCTCTGCTGTGCACACGACAATAAAACTCAAGTCTTGAAATACTGAATAAAATGCATAATCAGTTTTTGATCGTTTTTTTTAATGTAGCACTGCTAGTTCTCTGTGTTTTAACTGATCAGATGTCTTAAAACATTTAGCAACATTGTGTATCGTGAACATTTCCTGAAGTATCATATTATATTTTTGCCACATCAACCACCTCAAACCTAGATCCATCTGAATTAACATTACAGAGAACTGTTATTTATATAGGGTTAAAATCGTGATGCTTGAGCAACAGAACACAGGAGCTTTTCTACAACAGCCAAAAGAGTGAAGGAACAAATGAATAATTTGGGCCGTGAACGCGGCGTTTAATGTTTTAATGTTCGCAGTTCCTTCCACCAAATTACAGCTCCTTAACAAGCAGCTCGTTACTACGTCAGAGTGATGAACTCCACTCGCTGCGCTGCGCTGCACGCTGTACGGACTGAGCCATAAAACTGACCCAATATCAGGTTCAGCTCAGTTTGGTCAGTTTGTCCAGATCAGTATTAATGTTGTTTTGTTCCAGCCGGTCTGTAAAGCTTCTTACAGCCTGTTTAGTTTGGCGAATGGTGTTGGGTTCATTTCTGGCTGATTCCAGGTTGTTCAGCTGATCTTCTGTCACAGCTTCCGACTGAAAAGCTGCTCAGTGGAGACGACAGTTTGGGAATTTAGTGTCGTCTCGTCTTCAGAGTCGGACCAAATCGGCTGTCGGTCAGATGTGGTCTTAACAGTGTCCGTTTTCTGTTTGTGGCAAAGTGAGAAGTAAAAACGTTCAGATGGCTCAAGCGTCTCCTACAGCGATCAGAGTCGTTGCTTAGCAACAGCATCTCAGCGGAGTGATACGGTGTTTGTGATGTTATGATGAAATAACAGCACCGTTAGACGCCTCTCAACCAATCAGCTCGCGTGGCCGGAACCAACTGTTGTACAAACTGAAATAAAGGCGCACAGCACAGCTGAAAGGAGCAGAGTGAAGCATTTTATCACTATTTCTCATTTTTATTATTAAATGACACTTTGTAACACCTATTTAATTCTTTATTTTTCAGCTACAATTTTCTGCCTTTTTTTTTCTTTCAGGATAAAAGCAGAAGCGCGACCTTTGATGGTTTTTGGCTTTAATGTCCCAATAGCCAAAATAATGACCCCTAATTAAAAATGCAGCAAAAAAAAAAATAAATAAAAAATGACTTTATCTAGCGCAGTAACCCAGCAGCATCCAAATATTCTAAGCATACAGTCAAAGATCGGTTGGAAATATCGGCGATATTTAAACGGAACTGATAATTCCAGCATCTTTGCGCATCCCTAGTAAACACAGACAGATACAACTGACAGCAAGACCCATGAAATTTACATTTATGGTATTTGGCAGACGCTCTTATCCAGAGCGACTTACAATTTGATTATTGTTACGCAGGAAGGCCAAGGTGGTGTTAGGAGTCTTGCCCAAGGACTCTTATTGGTATAGTGTAGGGTGCTTGCCCAGGTGGGGACTGAACCCCAGTCTACAGTGTAGAAGGCAGAGGTGTTACCCACTACAGCAACCAACCAACCAAACGACTCAGTGAGGGTTTCAAGGCGATCAGCGTAGAGCCAACAGATCTTCAGTACTCATTCAGCATCACAGAACAAGCCATATTTTAAGAAACAAGACTTAAGTGTATAGAAGTAGACCTCCTTCTTCTTTCGGCTGCTCCCTTTAGGGGTCGCCACAGCGGATCATCTGCCTCCATCTTGCCCTATACACTGCCTCCTCTACTTTCACACCAACCATCTCCATGTCCACCTTCACTACATCCACAAACCTTCTCTGAGGTCTACCTCTTCTCCTTCTACCCGGCAGCTCCATCTCCAACATTCTTTGCCCAATATATCCACTAAGTGTATAGAAGTAGACCATGTGGCTTTAATCCCAGCTTACCGCTTCTGTGAAATTAGAGGTTTCGGCTCTTTTAAAGAGGAATTAAAGCCTTAAAACAACAATAACAGAAAGAGTGTTTAACTGTAGGTGATGGAGAAATGCTGGAAATTGTGGTGTAGAAACTGTAGGAATAAGTTATGATGACAAACAATAACCACACACAACACATTCTCCATCAATTTGTAGAATCACTTCATGATGCAGTCCATTGAGCGTTGATGGTTCAGCGTAGAACCACTGTCTTTACTAAACAACCCTTAAAGAACCGTCTTTTTAAAGAAACAAATAAAGGACCTGCTATTCCAAGAAGACCATCTAGTACAGCCCAGCGCCGGAAGTCAGAAGTTTAGGCGAAGGGATGCATGGATGAAGTTGCTTGGTAAGATATGGAGGTGCCAGACCACGCAGGGCCACAGAGGAGAATTCCACAAATTTTTCAAATTGTCTGCATATAATTCAGTGTCAGAGATGTAAAGGGAGTGATACGGTGTGAAATGGTTCAGTGGTGGTGATGGGAACCAGGCGTCGCCATGACTACAACACAGATATAGTCATTTTATTTACCATCCAGAACCACCAGAGAACCTACACGAGTCTTCTGAGTTTTATACGGAACGTTGATGACGGGAGAAGAGTAAAATATCCAAAATAACACGTTTTCTTCAGGGACTATTTTGTCTCACAATGCCCTCCATCATGAATCCCTCCACCATGAATGGATTAAAACAAAAGGATTAAGCCAAATTTCTCACCAAACAACGGGTCACACACACCAGACAGCGCACTTCAAACCATTTCCTGTAATAGCTCTGTGAGGAGCTTTTAGAGGTGGACGTCTGGTTCCCATCACCACCGCTGTGAACAGTCCTGACTCGTAAGTTTCTCTAGAACTGAAGCGTTTCACACAGAACCGCTCTGCATGCCTCTGTTTACATCACAACCATTTAATTATGTGGACGTGTTGGAACATCGCTGGAGTTGCCCTTTAATGAGAAGTATCTTGTGACGAGTAACGAACAATAAATCAGAAAATATCATAAAACCAATGCAGTTAGTTAAGGAAGGTGAAATAATCTGGATCTAAATATGTAAATAAATACATTTTCTGTAAGGCTGGTCTGAAACTGGCCAGCTTCTTGTTCGAATGTAGCCGTTCCACCTTAAATGGTGCAGCGGCTGCATACAACTGCTGCATCATTTAAGGTGGAACGGCTACATTCGAACAAGAAGCTACTATAAATCAGTAAAACAGCCTTTAGCGCCAATGCTACTTAGGACATTAAGCTTTTGCTCAGCATGCCGATTTAACAGCTCTTAAATAAAGA
>NC_051214.1:49038958-49136458 GCF_015220715.1 Pygocentrus nattereri
CTTCCCCAATCCCTCAGGGAGGCTCTTCTCTTTCCTCTTTTAAATCTGACTAAAACAGACTTTTCTGTTTAATGCACATTTTTCTTCCTCCTCCTCTGCATAGTTTTTCTTTCTCCTCCTGCCCATGCTATGTGAAGCGACCTTGGGTTTGTGAAAGGCGCTATATAAATGTAATTTATTATTATTATTATTATCATGTCACAATGGGAAATATTAGAATACTGACTTGATTTAAGATGATTTCACTTGCCAAAGTATCATTATTTGTCGCGTATTTGACGCTCAGAAGCTCAGAGCTCACAGTAACCAGCCCAAAACGCTACTGACCCACTGGTAATTGTCCCGACTCCCCTGATTACCCACTCTGTCTTTGTCCTGTCATTTGTGTTTTGTCTTATAGGGCCCACCAAACCTGCCCGTTGAGGACTAAATCAATTCTTCATTACCCAAATAACATATTTCAATTAATTATCTGTGAAAAGGCATTAGATCAGAGAAGAGCAGGTTGGTTAGAAACCATGGAGATGATATTTTATGATATTTCTTGATATTTTGTCTGAAAGCTGGAGGCCTGAACTCATTTCGAGCTGAAACCTCTCTCAAAGGCTCTCAAAACTGTCATCTTCTGAAGAAAATAAAAAAAACCCAATTCCAGTAAGTGTCGCTCTCTCTGTCTTCTATTTTCCCCTTCGAACCCACATCACCATCACAAAGTGTGTCAGTTATTTCTGAAATGATAAAAAATCTCCACTTCAGAAGATAGCTCATGGTTGAGAGTTCACAGTAGAGCACAGCTGCAGCCCTTTTTTGTTCCTTAATGCTACCACAAAAAACTGTAGCTGGAAACCATCTGACTTTTCTGTGTGTCTGTTTTATCAGTTTTATCAAGGGTTTGTCGTGTTCACAGAGAAACAGATAGTGAAACTGCACAATGATTTTTTTTGCTCTGCACTACAGGTTACTGTACAAACTGTATGCATAGGAACATCCAGGAACGGCTGTCTCTGGACTTGAACTCATCTGAAAGGGACTGGTGATCAGTGGAAACGTGTACTGGGGTCCACCTTTCAGATTGTTCATGAAACTAATGGACAGTGTGTTCTTCAGGCCAGAGAAGGACAATCCGGACTGTTACCAGTGTAAAGTTTAAAATTCATGGTCTCTTACAGTGGGGTGGGGGGCTGGGGGGAGGGTGGGTTGGTATGAATTAAGCATTAGTGGATCAGTTAATATCTTCAGTCTCCAAATGATTATCAATTGCTGTTAAAAAGAAAACATGATGTAACACAGTGATAAACATGCTCCTGACTTTTTTGGAGTGTGTTGAACGCATCAGATTCACAATCAGTAAAATTGCACAAGCTTAAATGTCCATCCAAGTGTATATGTCACTGAGTGCTGTGCATTGTATTAAATGAAATTAGCTTCTTATTCTCATTTCCTGTCCTGCCTTTAATTATGTAGCAGCTACATTCAGATGCCTGTAATTCCTGAACTGTTTAAGGTGGAACGGAAATTCAAAGAAGCAGCTAACATCAGTCTCCAGAGATTAGAGTATCAGATTCAGCGTGATATTGTGAATCAGGCGCAGCAGCACTGAGTTCAGTACTGTTTCTGCGTTCCCAGTGTCGCGAAGACTAGAATGAAAAAGGAGGAAGATGACATATCCGAGCAGGTGGGCAGTGAGAAATGCTGACCTTAACTTACTTAGATAACACTAGTTTGGAGAATGTTGGCTTTGATGATTATGTGACATTTATAAATGAAACTTTTGCCGTTTTTCCTCTTAGCAATTCCGCTCAAACTGGAGAGCCTTCAAGAAATGCAAGATCTATGAAAAAGCCGTATCAACACAGTCAGCCTCCTGTTTGTCCTCATTGGCTTTCTTCATGGTCATTTTAAATTGTGAATTGGCTTATGAGGAAGGCTTATTAGACCTCCCTCGTACACACACACACACACACACACACACACACACACACACACACACACACACACACACACACACACACACACACACACACACGCGCACACACACACACACACACATAGTGTTTGAGCAGATTGGGAACCATAATATACATAAAAATGTAATTCAAAGCTTAGTAGTTTGTAAAGCAAACACGTTTTTGTTTCTAGTTCTTAAAGGGCAATTCCACCAAATTTTCAAAATTTCTGCTTGATTAAATTGTTAACAAGCGGAGTCATTCAGTCTTTCTGAATGATTTGTTATGATATGTGTCAGTTTAAAGAAACAGACTCGCTGTGTTCACTGTGGTGGTGATAGGAACCAGACGTTTAATAATAGTTCTATGATAGTTTGGAGAAAGTCTTGACCTCATTTTTTTTTCAAACACAAATCATGAAGGGTGATGTGAAGCAAAATAGTCCCAAAGAAAAGCTTTGATCTCAGAATTTTCTCATCATTAATATGCCATAGAAAACTCAGAAGACACGTGTAGGTTCACCAGTGGTTTTGGATAGTAAATGAAATGTGTATATTTGTGTTGTTGTCATGGTGACCCCTGGTTCCTATCACTACTACTGTAAAGAAATCTGAAGTATTTCGCATCAAACCACCCTGAATCATGCTTACATCTCAAACACTGAATTATGAAAAACTTTGATGTTAACAAATCTCAGAATTCCCCTTTAACCTTGATCAGCATAAACATAACTGGGGTTTTCAAATCACATTAAAAAATAACAAAAAAAAATGGTTTAATAGAATAAAAATAGAATACTTTTTTTTTAAATGGGAAAAACAGAGATGTATTTGTTATATTTTGGTTGTTGACCCACTTTGCCACTGCATCCCCCACAGTCCAGCGAGAGGAGAGCTTCAAAGCTTCAAAGCTCTGAGGGAAAGGACAGCCTCTGGCTTTATAACCTGCCCTGCATTGCTGTTGGCGGATGAAAGGTGAAGTTCATTTTTCATAAAACTGACCTCTGAACAGGGCATCAGATTGGATTTTCTTAACCGCTCATGAGTAGGTCTTTTTCCTGAGGCTAGCAGCATATTCATTTCTTAATGACATGACTGTGACCTCACAAACACACAATCTGTCTGTCTACATCACTTAATCATAAATGGACCAATAGAAATGCTCCAAAATAGCCTGGAATATAATCTCTTAATATTAAAGAAAAAAAATCCTTCTGCTGTAAAGTTACTATTGTGGAGATACTTTACACAATGATGATATTCAAATAAGTACACATATAATGGCTAAACACAGTATTTTCCATAGCCCATTTGAGTAACCTATGAATTATTCATTATCTACTATGAATTATTCGGTTTCTGCTAAGAGTTTTCCGGCATCTGCTATGAACTGTTCAGTATCTACTATGAATTTTTTGGTATCTGCTATGAATTATTCAGTATCTACTATGAATTATTCTGTGTGTACTATGAATTATTCAGTATCTACTATGAATTATTCTGTGTGTACTATGAATTATTGAGTATCTACTATGAATTATTCAGTATCTGCTATGAATTATTCAGTATCTACTATGAATTATTCAATATCTACTATGAATTATTCAGTATCTACTATGAATTGTTCAGTATCTACTATAAATTGTTCAGTATCTACTATGACTATTTCAGTAACTACCATCATTTTTAAGGTCCTACTATCTCTTATTTAGTAACGCCTATGAATTGATAGGTAACTGCTATGAATTTTAGTAGAACTAGTAATGAATAAATTATTCAGTAACTCTTATGAATGATTCAATATGATGAATTGTTCTGTATTCACTTCTATAAGTTACAAGTTTTAACTAATGTGCCCGTAAGCTTTTCTCTGGTGCAGGGCTGGTACATCGAGCTAATTAGGCCTGAATAGCTCAGTCCTGCTCGGGTCTGTTATGCCCTACATTTATCAGATCAGACCACGGCATTTCAAACTGTGCACAATGCATAATGCATTTCCTCCCTCTGCACTAAAAGTGATATTTGCGGAAAGCTGCTCAGAGCGTCCAAGAGCAAATGGTCAAATTTTTCCAACCAAATTCGAAAGGTCAGCTCATATTGATCACCAACGGTGTGTAGGCACCTTTCCCAGAGCACGATGAATAGAAGTGTCCTCGTGTAACTATTCAGCTGTTCAGGTATCGCAAAATACGGTTCCTGTGTCCAGTTTAGACCAACCAGTTAATCAGCATAGACAACAGAAGGGCCACGTCCTGTTTTTCACTCTCCACTCATCATTTAGTTCTACATCCAGCCTCTCTTTATGCCTTAAACAGGCTGGTGTTGTTACTGTGACTTTAATTTGGATTGTTCTACTGAACTGGAGCTGAAACACATTTAACAGACTTGAACTTTGGACCGAAACCCTTGTGTTTTGAGGGACCCTATACCTTAATTATGTTATAACTATCATAACTCTACCCAAACTTTTTACCAAATGTTTCAGTAGTGACAATCTTAGCTCATTATGAACTAATCATCATGATAATTAATCATCATATTTCTCATCAAAACATAAACGGTGCTGAACCGCACAAAAAATGGCAAGTCATGATGTTCCACACTGATTTTCAGACTCTGGGACACCTTTACTTTAAAACAGTCAGCTCAGCTTGGGGCCATGAGGGACAGGAATGCAGCCTCACTTACTGCTCTAAAATGCAGGGGTGTGGGTCAAATAAGGCTCGACCCACAGACGAAAACTCTGGGTTTCAGTAGTGACATGAAAATGTGGGAAATCGAACTCATGATCAATCTAAATCTGACAATTTCGCTTAAAAATAAAAATCCATCCATCCATTTTCTAAGCCGCTTCTCCGTCAGGGTCGCGGGGGGGTGCTGGAGCCTATCCCAGCAGTCTTCGGGTGGAAGGCAGGATACACCCTGGACAGGTCGCCAGTCCATCGCAGGGCAGACAGACAGACACAGACAGTCACTCACACCTAGGGACAATTTAGCACGTCCAATTGGCCGTCAGCATGTCTTTTGGACTGTGGGAGGAAACCGGAGAACCCAGAGGAACCCCACACAGACACGGGGAGAACATGCAAACTCCACACAGAGAGGACCCCGGTCACCCGGCCGGGGAATCGAATCTAAAGCAAAAATATCTTTAAAAAAAACACAAATAATACAAGAGTTATTATTGTTAAAAGTGTAAATTTAGAGGTTAGGCTTTGGGACAGACACCTCCCAATACAAAGAAGCCTAGAAATGAAGAAAAATTGTATTGTAAAATTGTAAAAGTTGTATAAAAATATTATGCACAGGAAATGGGCTTTTCTTTTACATGCACAAAGAACATGTATTGTAATTTAATAGAATTTTCCATTAAAGGAGTGAAGCAGTGTCTGACAGTACAGCACAGTTTCTGTTTGTTTGTTTATTTGAAGCTGAAAAAAAAAAGGTACCATAAATTTAACAAAGGAGATACAAATGCAGCTAAAATATCACAGTGGAAAAGTCAGAGACGACCCCTCTTTCATTTAATGAATTTAATTCCAGTCAAAAGAGCCATTATGTACAACCTACTGATTTTTCAGGTGGTATTCAGATTTGAGATAACGCTCTTGCATTACGAAGTCAGACAAAAATATGTCAAAAAAAGATAAACAGCACTGAAAGCTTTGATCTCTGAGAGAGAGGAGAAGATCAAGCTGCTTCAGATCTGAAAACATCCACAGGGGTTTCTGTCCATCCTTCCACTGGGAGAAGACCACTCAGCGCTGTGGGTCTGAAAGGACGTGTAGCTGATCAAGAAGAACCTCACTGAGAAAAGGAGACGGACACATCAAACAAAGAAGCTGGACGATGGGCTGACCGCCCCAGAGTCCAGACCTCAACACCACTGAATGTGTTTGATTAGTTCAACCAGCTTCTAAGACTGAACTTTGGAGGCGTGTGTGCAGATTTCTTTACAAATACTGAAAGTGAGTCTCCTGAAAAGAATACATGTGGTTTTTAAGGTCTTCTGTGATTTGGAGTTGATAAATGTTTTTATTTTTTATTTAACAGCTGTTTTGACTGTAAACTGAATAAATGAAGACGCCTGTACACCCTCAACTGCTTGACTTCACACTGCTTCCTCGCTCATTTTGTAATCGTATGCTTCCTCTGCCCCTCAGATGAGGGTGGGAGGCTCAGTCCGTGCTCACATGCAGCAGCCTCACTCAGGAGAGGTCACCGACACAGAGCAGCAGCAGAGCCACAGAGTCTACACTAGCAGTGCCGAGGTCTTTTACATTCATTCATTCATTCAGAAGAAGAAGAAGAAGAAGAAGCTTTAACCTAAAGCAACACAACAGCTCAGATCTTTTTTTTTGTTATTTATCCATTAATTCCCTCATTTATTTCAGTTTATGTGCACAGAACCTTTGACTTTGAAGCTGCGACCACCTGACGCTGCCACAAAATGTGCTCAGAAGAAGAAGCCTCATTCCAGACCTGAGCCACTGTCTGGCCTGTCCCAGGCTCCAGAGGACTGAAGTGGACACTGGCGGAGCTAAAGCCCTGCGGATGGCCTGCTGCCAGTGCCTGGGGGTTGGGGAAGATACAGGGCGCTTTGTGCTGCTGGCCCT
This sequence comes from Pygocentrus nattereri, assembly GCF_015220715.1. Taxonomy (NCBI): domain Eukaryota; kingdom Metazoa; phylum Chordata; class Actinopteri; order Characiformes; family Serrasalmidae; genus Pygocentrus; species Pygocentrus nattereri. The sequence continues at coordinate 49,045,520 of NC_051214.1, forward strand.
AGCCATCCTGCTGTACTTGCTGGGGGGTGCCGGGGTGTTTTCGGCTCTCGAGGCTCCGCTGGAGCTGCAGGTTCGGGAGCGCTGGGCAGCGCGCCTGCGCAGCTTCAGCCACACCTTCAACATCAGCCAGCAGGAGCTCAGCGGCTTCCTCAGGAGCTATGAGGAGGCCAAGCTGGCCGGCATCAGGGTGGACTCCAGCAGGGCGCGCTGGGATTTCAGCGGGGCATTCTACTTTGTTGGAACCGTAGTGTCCACCATCGGTGAGAGAAAGTAGTGTAACTTTCAAGGGGGGATTTAATCGACTTCATTAATAAGTGATTTCAGGAACAGATATTTGTAAACAAAACATGGCAAAAATATTGGTTAAAGTAAATTCATGAGTTATAATGAGTATTAAGCACCACGTGTCTAGATAGACCGAGTTAGCTTGTTACTGGCCATTATGTCCAATTAGGGAAATTCTAAGCATTGTTTTTAGACAAAAATCAGGGATAGTTTGGATGAGTTCTACAATTATGGTAATATAATAATGGTATTGCTTATGCACCGCTCTAAGATAAAACTATCCATTGTATTTCTCCATCATGCATCAAAAAATGAGAAATTGATTATTTTATGCAGTTTTGAGTAGAAAATACATCTAAAAAAGGAATTCTGGGTGACACTTTATTTTGAATGTCCTTTTAAATGAAGCAAACACTCAACAGACTGTCAGAAACATGTCAAAAACAGCAGGGTTAGGGTTAAGTGTTGGGTTGAGGTTAAAATTAGGGTTAGGTTTTGCATAATAGAAGTAACATATTAACAAAACATCTACTTAATGTAAGTAATGTATCAACAGAATGTTTCCAAGATCTCTACCTCAGTGTATTCAGATGCTTCACTAACGCTGCTTCACTGATATTTTTGTTGATGCGCTGCTGATAATCTGTTAAGAGTTTATTAACCATCTACAAAGGATCACTCATAATAAAGTGTTACCAAAATCTGGATATTGTCTAGACATTTAAGCTTGAGTGCATTAATATTTGCTACTAAACACAGTACCAGCATGTCCTAGCACATTACTCAAGAAGAGGTTGGGTTGTGTCTCAGACCGTTAAATGTCATTGTATTAATGTTTAGGTTGGTGGTGGTGAGGTCTGTTATATTTCTGCATATTTCCAAAAGATGTTCTTTCCCTTCTCTGTCTGGGCTGAGATAAAAAACGTGGTGAGAGACGCAGAGTCTAAACACTGGAAGTGTAACTGGAGAAAAAGCCTGAAGCTGAACAGCCCTTTAAAACTGGGAATGAGCAAAACAAACAGCCAGTGTGTAAAACCAGCTTTAAACAAAAAGCTCTCTTCTCTTCTCTTCTCTTCTCTTCTCTTCTCTTCTCTTCTCTTCTCTTCTCTTCTCTCCTCTTCTCTTCTCTTCTCTTCTCTTCTCTTCTCTTCTCTTCTCTTCTCTTCTCTCCTCTCGTCTCCTCTTGTCTTCTCTTCTCTTCTCTTCTCTCCTCTTCTCTCCTCTCGTCTTCTCTTCTCGTCTCTTCTCTTCTCTTCTCTTCTCTTCTCTCCTCTCCTCTCCTCTCCTCTCCTCTCCTCTCCTCTCCTCTCCTCTTCTCTTGTCTCGTCTTCTCTTCTCGTCTCTTCTCTCCTCTTCTCGTCTCTTCACTTCTCTCCTCTTCTCTCCTCTCGTCGTCTCTTCTCTCCTCTCCTCTCGTCTTCTCTTCTCTTCTCTCCTTTTCTCTCCTCTCGTCTTCTCTTCTCTCCTCTCCTCTCGTCTTCTCTTCTCTTCTCTCTTCTTCTCTCCTCTCCTCTCCTCTCCTCTCCTCTTCTCTTCTCTCCTCTCCTCTCCTCTTCTCTTCTCTTCTCTCCTCTCCTCTCGTCTTCTCTTCTTTCCTCTTCTCTCCTCTCCTCTTCTCTTCTCTTCTCTTCTCTTCTCTTCTCTCCTCTCCTCTCCTCTCCTCTCCTCTCCTCTTCTCTCCTCTCCTCTCCTCTCCTCTTCTCTTCTCTCCTCTTCTCTCCTCTCGTCTTCTCTTCTCTCCTCTCTTCTCCTCTCCTCTTCTCTCCTCTCGTCTTCTCTTCTCTTCTCTTCTCTCCTCTTCTCTCCTCTCCTCTCCTCTTCTCTCCTCTTTTCTCCTCTCCTCTTCTCTTCTCTTCTCTTCTCTCCTCTTCTCTCCTCTCGTCTTCTCTTCTCTCCTCTCTTCTCCTCTCCTCTTCTCTCGTCTTCTCTTCTCTTCTCTCCTCTTCTCTCCTCTCGTCTTCTCTTCTCTCGTCTTCTCTTCTCTTCTCTCCTCTTCTCTCCTCTCGTCTTCTCTTCTCTCCTCTTCTCTTCTCTTCTCTTCTCTCCTCTTCTCTCCTCTCCTCTTCTCTTCTCTTCTCTTCTCTCCTCCTCTCTCCTCTCCTCTTCTCTTCTCTCCTCTTCTCTCGTCTTCTCTTCTCTTCTCTCCTCTTCTCTCCTCTCGTCTTCTCTTCTCTCGTCTTCTCTTCTCTTCTCTCCTCTTCTCTCCTCTCGTCTTCTCTTCTCTCCTCTTCTCTTCTCTTCTCTTCTCTCCTCTCCTCTCCTCTCCTCTCCTCTCCTCTTCTCTTCTCTCCTCTTCTCTCCTCTCGTCTTCTCTTCTCTCCTCTCTTCTCCTCTCCTCTTCTCTCCTCTCGTCTTCTCTTCTCTTCTCTTCTCTCCTCTTCTCTCCTCTCCTCTCCTCTTCTCTCCTCTTTTCTCCTCTCCTCTTCTCTTCTCTTCTCTTCTCTCCTCTTCTCTCCTCTCGTCTTCTCTTCTCTCCTCTCTTCTCCTCTCCTCTTCTCTCGTCTTCTCTTCTCTTCTCTCCTCTTCTCTCCTCTCGTCTTCTCTTCTCTCGTCTTCTCTTCTCTTCTCTCCTCTTCTCTCCTCTCGTCTTCTCTTCTCTCCTCTTCTCTTCTCTTCTCTTCTCTTCTCTTCTCTCGTCTTCTCTTCTCTTCTCTTCTCTTCTCTCCTCCTCTCTCCTCTCCTCTTCTCTTCTCTTCTCTTCTCTTCTCTTCTCTTCTCTGTTCTTATATCTTTATTTTACCTTCTCTTTCTTATTTATTTCCCATTTGTCTTTTTATCTTTTCTCTTCTGTTCTTTCTTTTTATATTCTTTTTTTGCTTTCAGTTCATTTTTGTTGTCTTCTCTTCTCTTCTCTGCTGTTTTTCTATCCTCTCTTCTCTGACCTCGCTCTGTAGCTCTGCTCTGTCTGGTGATTTAGTGATTGTTGTAGATTGTGTTTAGAGTGAATAGCTGAAGCAGTGTTTAGGACACTCAGGCAGGCGCCTCTTTGCAGCAGAACAGAGTCTGATATGCATTCATCTATAGAGGGCAACACGTCTAGGAAGAAGCAGTGGTCAGAGGTCGGGCTCCTGACCATAATCTTAAATGAAATCACTGACAGTTCAGAGTAGACCTAGAGAGAAAACATCATGTTTCACATTCGCCGAGTGTGGCGCTCATGTGAAATTGAAACAGAAGACTCAGTGAATAGCGAGTGAATTCCATGTCGAGCTAAATCATGTTTTTGCCTGTTATTGTGGAGTGGACTGAGAGTCTGAACGAAAACCTGCAAGGAAAGAACAGCAGATACTCTAACCAAGAGCACAGCTGCCGTCGCCAATGGCAACTCATCTCCAGCAGTACGGGAGAAGACTGTTTCAGAAAGAGGGTGGGGGGGTACATGTGGGGGCGTGGGCTTGTGCTGCCCATTAAAGAGCAATTAATATGTGGCTGATAACATGCTCTGGGCCCACTTATTGTACAAGCGTAACAAAACAGAACAGCTGGAAACTTCTGTGTACTAATGATTATCCACCAGGCTTACAAAGCCATTATAATTTAATAACACATTTGACACTCAATATATATTAGCACTGAAAAATGATGCTTTGAGGTTAACCCTGTTGACTCCAGTGAGTAATCTGATTTGTAGTACTGTATTATTGTAGTAATAATAATAATAATAATAACAACAAAAATTATGTACTTTGTTTCTGATAATGGTTGAGATGTAAACAAAGCCATTCTGATTGTTTTTGGTGTCAAATGTTCATGGTTTCTTTACAATGGAGGTAGTAAGAACAGTGGAGTGGACAGAAATACATTTTTGGGTAGGCCTATTATAACATCAATGCATTCTGCTGGGATTCTTCCAGCCACTAGGAGGAGCTGGAAGGCAGGGAGGGCTAATTGAGGCTGAGCAGTGACAGCTGTTGACACCTTATTTAAGGGGTGCCCACACGCTACTCTCTGCTCAGTCCTGAGTTCTTGCTGTCATATGCACATTACTCTGACTCAACTGGTAATTGGTTAAAATCTTTGAGTCTTGAATTATAAATATTTCCCTTTCCTGAGGGGCTCTCTAGTGTACATATGAAAAAAGGAAAAGAAAACATTGTGGGCTTGCACCTCACTAAGGGAGAACTACCTGGTGCGCAACACCTGTGAAAAAAAAGTGGGTGGGCTAACTTTTTAGTTAAAATTTCCGAATGCACTGCATTGTCCTTCAGTGTCATAATATCAGGTTATAACCTTTACTTTAAATGTTTATCATTTGTCCATTTGTCTTACCTTTGATTAGCTGCTTTGATTCTGTAGCTGTGCTCTGTCTGGTGATTTAGTGACCTAATCTGTTGTAGATCAACTGTTCAGCAGGAGAGTGAATAGCTGAAGCAGTGTGAAGATGATGAGATGATATTGGTTTTTATCAGTACAGTCTAATTTGTATTCAGCTGAAGTGGATAGCATGTCTAGGAAGAAGTAGGGGTCAGAGGTCTGGCTCCTGACCATGATCTTCATCCTGACAGTAGAGAGTAGACACGTTTGGCAAGCATGGTGCTCGTGGGGAATTGAATCCAGCATTCTGATTGATTCCTAGTGTTTTGTATCAAAACACAATGTGAAGCTATTTGAATAGTTTGGGTGCATTGAAGTAGATGTTTTGATACTTTAACACATTTCAGGCTTTGTAGTAAAAGAGCAGTGTAAGTACCAAATTTGCGGAACACTTTTGGGGCAACAAAGTTTAGTGAAGTTGTGTTTACACTGCAAAATTGGTCTCTTGTCAAGTGAAATGATCTTAAATCCAGTCAATAAATCTAGTTTTTCCCATTTTTAGATGTGTTCTGCATTCATTATAAGATTATCTAACTGTTTTAGCTAATTTTATCAAATAAAGTTATCTCACTGTATCTAGCACATTTCTTAAAACAAGCAAAATTGTTTGGAAATATAGTGAGAATTATATTTAATAAAATTACTTATAACAAGTAAAAATGTCTAGAAATAAAGCAAATAATTAAAAATAATCTTACAACAATCTTATCAGGAACAGTATTTGATTTATTGACTATATGAAAGATAATTATACTTGAAACGCAGCCATTTATTCAGTATGTCTTTGGAAATGGGTAGAAAATGACATGCTACACTCAATCAGGGATGAGATCTCACTCCTAGAGGTGCATCTTTTCACCACAGCTTCGAATTCAAACACTGGTGCATTGATAAAGAATTTACAACCCCAATTCCAATGAAGTTGGGACGTTGTGTAAAACAAATAAAAACACGTGTTGCAGGCATCAAATTGAAAATGAATGAATATTTGCAAAAAACAAGAAAGTTTATCCGTTTGAACATTAAATATCTTGTCTTTGTAGTGGATTCAATTGAGTATAGGTTGAAAAGGATTTGAAAATTTGCAGAACACTGTTGGGGTCTCTTGTCAATTGAAATGATCTTAAATCTAGTTGATAAATCTAGTATTTCCCATTTTCAGATGGTTGTCCATTCATTAAAAGATTCTCTAACTGTTTTAGCTCATTTTATCAACTAAAGTTATCTCACTGTATCTAACACATTTCCTAAAACAATTCGTGTTCTGTTCTTATTTATGTTTTACACAACGTCCCAACTTCATTGGAATTGGGGTTGTAGCTAAGCAAGATAGCAGTAGTTCCTATGCAATGAATGGAGGGCTGAGGAAATAAGACAGTGCTCAGGATTGGTTGAGGGGACTACACCTTGTTGATGCAGAGGGTGTAATAAGATTTTGATTGACCATAAAATGATGACAACACCTACACGAAGAATCAAATTTCATTATGACAGGTTAACAAATAGAAACTGGAATTTTTTCAGGATGCATTTTTGAGAAGTAGTTTAGCAATTTGAAATCGATCTGTAAAAAATGCTTGTTTGTAGCAGGGGTGGGTGCGGATATTCAGAAATAGTTTTTTATTAATAGTTAGTGATTTTGATTGTTGTTTTCTTGTTTCCAGGTTTCGGAATGACCACTCCTGCTACCACAGCAGGGAAGATGTTTCTGATCTTCTATGGACTTATCGGCTGTGCCGCCACCATCCTGTTCTTCAACCTCTTCCTGGAGCGTGTCATCACTGTCATTGCATTTGTGTTGAAGTTCTGCCATGACTGTCGGCACCAGCGTAAAGTTGCTCTGCCAGTGAATGACCATGACCGGCCTGGCTCTGACAGCCACGGTATGAGACAGAGGGACAGTTTAGCAGGCTGGAAACCATCCGTGTACTGTGTGATGGCTATTTTGGGAGTGGCAGCTATACTGGTGTCCTGCTGTGCTTCTGCCATGTACTCAGCAGCTGAGGGCTGGGACTATCTGGACTCACTTTATTTCTGTTTCGTGGCCTTCAGCACCATTGGGTTTGGAGATATGGTGAGCAGCCAGAGGGAACACTATGAAGACCAGGTGGCCTACAGACTGGGCAACTTCCTCTTCATCCTGACTGGTGTCTGCTGCATCTACTCACTCTTCAATGTCATCTCCATCGTCATCAAACAGGTTCTGAACTGGCTTCTGGGGCAGCTGGAGGCTCCATGCCTTTGTCCAGGCCAAGGGAATCGCAGGAATGTGGTAGTGCCCGGACTTCTGCGAGCCAGGCGTGATCCATCCATTGAAACTGATGTGGTCAATGACAGCGAAGGAGACGGACGCCGCATGTCTGGGGAAATGATTTCAATGAGGGACTTCCTGGCTGCCAACAAGGTAAATCTGGCCATCATGCAGAAACAGCTGTCCGAAATGGCCAACGGGCATCATGCTCTGCATCAATCAGCTTCCAGCTCACGCAACAATGGCTTCTCTGGAGGAATTGGAGCTCTGGGCATCATGAACAATCGTTTGGCTGAAACCAGTGGGGACAGATGAAGTACTGAAATCCCAATAACTGCTTACATTGCATCGCAATAATCAGACCACGGTGTCCAATTTTGGTTTTGTAAGACCAGTGAATAGGCCACTGCTGTTGTGGTGGTCACAAGCCAGACTTCTGGATATCATCAGAGAGATAACATGACCAAGAACTGCCTACTTTGACAGGAACAGGCCACTTGACTGACTTGATTGTCAAACTGGTGCTACAGCAAAAACAAATGAGTGGGAAACAAAGTGGTACACGATGGCTCAGAAGACACCGGGATATGCTTTGTTGCTAACACCAAAAATTTTATCTTTTAAAGATGAGATGCTGCGAACATCTGTGCTCATTTCCAGTCCAGCAGCTACATCTTGCTCTGAAAAGCTCTGTCATTATTATCAGAGGAGGAAACTGCTATTGGTGACTGGCTCGCACTTAGTTTGCAGACGTTTGCTTCCCATTAGACTGATAAAAACAGTGCAAGGAAGCGTAAGCAGCAAATCTGAGTTTAACTAAAGTACAGTATGCACAGCCACTTGCGGATAGCAAGTCAGAACGCAACTAAAGCGTCGCTGGCAAATCAGAGTGTAACCATAGAATATGACATACACCAAATAATGCTCGTAATCAGAGATTCTCAAATATAAGGGCGAGATGATAATCCTCTGCACTGGGGAAAAGCGTGACACCCAGCTTGTCCAAACGCAAGTTGTAAACCAATCATATCCAACCTTGATGTCAGAGGAGAAGTTTTGAATATATCATTAATGATTACTGCTATTGTAATTAATTGAAATACTGATGGTTACAAACTGAATGGCCATTTAGTCCTGCATATATTCACACTGTAAAGGAGTGTTACTGCTGCTCTAGCAAGACTTAATAGTATTTAGAGCTGTTCTAAAGATTGTAAAATAAAAGTCAATTCGTGGTGAAAAAGCACCATGTGGATTTTTGCTGGCTTGCCATTTAGTTAAATGTGAGCTTCTTTGTCCTGCTTAAGCTGATGTTACTAGTATGGAACAATGGAAACTGTTGTCAGTAAAGCTGATTTGACTTTTTTTATTATGTAGCTGAGTTAGATCTGTGAGATTCATGAGAGGTCATTAAGGTATATATCACAGGTAAATGATGGAGAAAAGCATGCAATTTTTTTTATTTTTAAAATTAATCTTAATTTTTAAAAAAAAAGCACAGTATGTCCCAGTCGATAGTTCCAAACCGTTCCCGAGGACTTAATCTTTTGTTATTCATACAGTCTCTTTTTGGTAAGAAATGAAGTTTTCTATGATGCTGACACAGTGCAGTGAACATCATCTGCTGGAACTCATCCAAGACAAAGAAAACCTTTGTTTTGGTATTAGACAGATCATGGCTCATTAAGAAATAGGCTTGTGATCTATTAAGCCTGGTAATAACCTGATGAGTTCAGGAAATCACTGAGGCTACAAAACTAGCAGCAACAAAAAAGAAAGGCAATACATTACAGTTCTAAGCCAAAGCTAAAGACTAAGCACGCTATTTTAGGTTCCTTTGTGTGTCCGCATTGTAAAGCTTATAATTCAGTATCTGCAAGTCTCTCAGCAGTAAGTTCAGTCTGGAAACCAGATCACATGCTGCTTCTGAGTGTTTGGAGCTTCATTAAGAACTTTAGTAAATGAGACAGAAAGAACTGAGGCTCCGTCACCAACACTAACCTCATCCTCCATCACCCAGCAACGCATACAGAGAGGCAGAGGCCTGTAATGAGCTGTAACAGAGCCACGCTGACCACAGATCACTAAACTGTCACAGCGCAGGATTAAGGAGCGGAGAAGGGTTAGGAGTCTTGGTAAGAATTATGAAAGAAATAAAGTAATGGACAACAAAAAGAGACAGAGACAGCAAAACAGAGAGAGGGAGAGAGAGAGAGAGAGAGAGAGAGAGAGAGAGAGAGAGAGAGAGAGAGAGAGAGAGAGAGAGAGAGAGAGAAAAGAGAGAGAGAAAAGACAGAGAGCGAGGAGAGGGAGAGAGAGAGAGAAAGAGAGAGAGTGAGAGTGAGAGAGTGAGAGAGAAAAGAGTGAGAAAGAGAGAGAGAGAGAGAGTGAGAGAGAAAAGAGAGAGAGAGAGAAAGAGAAGGGAGAGAGAGAGAGAGGAGAGAGAGAGTTACAGAGAGAGAGAGAGAGGGAGAGAGACAGAGAGAGAGAGAGAGAGAGTATGTATATTATTTATAGTTATTTATATTATGGATTTGTTCCATCATCAGCTCACCTAATTTCACTTACAGAAGCATTGATTAAACTGATTTCACTTCATTTAAGCTGATTGATCTCATGTTTTACTAGATATAACTGTGTGAAGGATGGACTAAACTGATTTAATTTAGTGAAGAATTGATTAAAGTGATTTACCCGGTTGAACGATTAATGAAACTGGGTGACTTGAAGGACGATTAAACTGATTTCACTCAAAAAGGGACGGATTAAACTGATGTTTAACTGATTAAACTAGTTTAAGTGAGTGAAGGACTGATTAAAGTCATTTCATTTAATGAAGGGCTAATTAAAGTGATTTATATTAGTGATACAATATACATTAGAATAAAGTCATATTCATAATTCAAATTAACATAAAAACAATAAAAAGTAACAAGAATTTCATATTTTTCCTGGACACCTTCACAGCCGCCACAGAGACTCGTTAATATCATCAATTACAACAAGGAGCTCAATTTACTGAGCACTGATTGGTCAAACCAGGACTTTTTAACTACATATAATACTGGACTTCCTCGAGGAGCGGCTTGGAAATGGGTAAACACACACACCAACATCCAGAACATCACGGTTTATTATATATATATATATATATATATATATATATATATATACACACACATAAAATAATCATAAAATAATTATTAATTAATATTCTATTAATTTTGTTTATTCAAATATTAACAATTTTCTCAGCAAATAAACATATTTTTATTATTAACTAATTATAATAAACCACCAGGTGTTTTAGGCATTAGACTGACGTAACCAGCCTTTTGTCGCCCCCGTCTCAACTTTTTTGGAGCATGATGGTAAAATTCGAAATGGGTGTATAGTTTTCAAAACACAGTAAGAATTCTCAGTTTCAACATTTAATATGTTGTATTTGAAGCATTTTCAATAAAATCTAAGGTTTAAACAATTTACACATCATTGCATTTTGTTTTTATTGACATTTTTCACAGCCTCCTGACTTTTTTGGAAATGGGGTTGTACTTAAAAAGAGACCGACCAACTGATTTAGCTTAGTGAAAGGCTGATTACACCTATTAAGAAGGATGGATTAAACTGATTCAGCTTGATTAACTACGTAGTGGGTGGTAACTCTAAATGAAAGACTTTCTTGAAGAGAATTTAAAAAATAACTGATACACAGAACAATCACAGTGGATTCTTTATTTGAGTGAAGTGATAATTTTTTAATCCCTCAAACAGGGAAATTCCACCTCCGCATTTATCCCATCCGTGAAGTGAAACACCACATACACACTAGTGAATACACACACACTAGGGGGCAGTGAGCACACTTGCCCAGAGCGGTGGGCAGCCCAATCCACAGCACCCGGGGAGCAGTTGGGGGTCAGGTGTCTTGCTCAAGGACACCTCAGTCATGGACTGTTGGCACTGGGGATCGAACCGGCAACCTTCCGGTCACAGGTCCAGTTCCCTGACCTCCAGCCCACGACTGCCCCAAATGAACTTGTCTTCATTGTAATATTAGTGCTTTGTGAACAAATAAACATGTATCGCCCTGATTCACTCACATGCCTAAAACTGTGGTCTCTATCTTTGCCAAGGTGGGATAAAAATGAGGTGAGTTTGAGGAGTATAGTGCACACTGTCAGCTGGTTTACTGTTTTTATGTATCTTTTTCTGTTTCTAATGTGGACACAACAGTGACCGCAGAAGTCCAGAGGCCTTGTGAAGTGAGGGTGAAATATCTTCAGCCAGCAAGGAGTTAAAGTGGTCGTAAACGAGAAGCAGCTCATCGGCGCAGAAGTGGAGAAAGTCTGCTGTTTCAGTCCACGCTCAGAAATCACCCTCAAGGTCAACTGAAAGTGACGCTGTAGTGTTGCGGTGTAATCAGAGCATCAGCTGCTGAGACAGAGACACACAAGACTTCATGTCTGTCTCATTTTATATACAGTAGCTGACCGGGCATCAGTCTGGACAGTGACCACTATTCATCAAAACTGCATGCGGTCAGATCTGATCATGAAATAAGCATACACAAGTTCCATCGTCAGAGGTTTATACATTAGATTCACCGTTGGTGTATCTGTGCAATCGAAACTTTTAACAACCTAAAAAACGCCTGATAAATCTAAAAAAGCCCAAATGCTGCAACTATTCCAAGTTCCGTTTAAAGACATATCGCTCCGTTTTATGCTCCTGACATTGTTCACAAAATAAACAAAATCCACTAGAAGAGTCCGATCAACCAGTGCAAACAAAGTTAATTCAGTGTAATTCTATCCATTTTCTAAGCCGCTTCTCCCTCAGGGCGGTGGGGGGGTGCTGGAGCCTATCCCAGCGGTCAGCAGGCAGAAGGCAGGATACAGGTCGCCAGTCTGTCACAGGGCAGACAGACTGACACAGCCCGTCACTCACACCCAGGGGGAATTTAGCTTGTCCAATTGGCCTGACTGCATGTCTTTGGACTGTGGGAGGAAACCGGAGAACCCGGAGGAACCCCACACAGACACGGTCACCCGGCCGGGGAATCGAACCCAGACCCTCCTCGCTGTGAGGTGACAGGGCTACCCACCACGCCACCTGTGTGATTCTATGTTGTAAGAAATACATTTTCTAGCATTATACATTATCATCTATAAGACAGACAGATCAACTGATAAATACTAATGATTTCTGTAAAGCACTTTGAGCCACTGACATGAAAAGTTTAAAGTGAAAAAATAAAAATTATTATTATCGTTATTATACAAACATGTCAGATTATATATGAACACTGAGATCAGACTGTGTGTCAAACAATGAAAGATTTATGTTTGTTTCTCCTGAAGGACAGCAAATCAAAAACATCACACAGCAGTAAAATATGGGACATTGTTTCTGAATAACTGCAGCTTTACCAGCTGATAACCTCAACGTTATTAATATACTTACTTAAAACGTCTGAAAGTCCCTCATAAAGTAGAAGAAAATCTGTTTTCAGATGTTCCTCTCTTTCATTTTAAAATCTGTGTAAACATGCAGAGTAAAAAAAGATCAAATGTACTTTATTAGTCTTTGTTTACTAAAGGTGTCTGAGCTGTAGCACAGAGTAAGAACTAACCCCGCAGTACGGAGGTTTGTGCTGAAGCCCAGCTGCACTTGCTGTGATCTTGTCAGCTGCTTCAAAACGGAGCTGCGTTGTAGGAAACAAGATGATGATTAAAGTAAAATGAGGTTGGATTTTGTGATTCACACAAACAGCTCAGTAACAGAAAAAAACTTGTGATGAAAAAAATGACTTGCCTGTCCTGAAAAGCACTCTTTGGCTCAGATCTCTCTAAAACACTGAAGAATCTCTCTGATTTCTGGTGGCAGACCAGGGCTGGGAAATGTGGTGCTGTGCCCAGAAGCTCACGCTGCTTGATCTTCTATAACAATGTAAAAGTCAGTGTTAAAATGTGCCCCACACTCCTCTACTTCAACTTTTACTAGAGTATTTTTTACCAGTGTGCTTGTAATTTTAGCCGAGTAAGGAATGGTGTATTTCTGCCATCTCCGATTATTAAATATAATGAACGTAGTAGCTTTTGGGCTGAACTACATTGGACCATTTGGACCACCGAAGAACCCATTTTGGTGCTATACAGAACCTTTTAAACTGAAGCTCTTATTGTTGAAGGCAAAGAGGAAGAGGACAACCAGCTACACGATGGATGAAGACAATCAGAGGAATCTTGGACCAGCCTTTCGGAAGCCTGAAGATCCAAAGAGAAGACAGGACGTTCTGGAGGAACACTGTTCATATAGTCCCCAGGAGTAGGAATCAACTTGGCAGCATGCAGTAATGATAATAATAATAATAATAATAATAAGAATAATAAGAATAATAAGAAGAATGTATAAAGACGTGTATAAGTGACTAATCTGCTTGTGTGGAACATCAGGTTTGAGATCATCAGTAGAAGCTGTTGATGAGGATGTAGAGATGGTAGATGATCCAGGATGATGATCAGAGCTGTAAAAGATTCTAAAATGATTGAGAAATCTGCAGATCAAGAATTTAATAAAATTAACTTCCTGAAATCTCAAGGCTAACAATGTCTTCTTCTTCTTCTTCTTCTTCTTCTTCTTCTTCTTTCGGCTGCTCCCTTTAGGGGTCGCCACAGCGGATCATCTGCCTCCATCTTGTCCTATCCACTGCCTCCTCTACTTTCACACCAACCATCTCCATGTCCACCTTCACTACATCCATAAACCTTCTCTGAGGTCTACCTCTTCTCCTTCTACCCGGCAGCTCCATCTCCAACATTCTTTGCCCAATATATCCACTATTCCTCCTCAACACATGTCCAAACCATCTCAACCTGGCCTCTCTGGCTTTATCTCCATCAAGGCTAACAATATGACGAACAAAATGAATGTAAATAGAAAATGACAGTACATTATTTGTCATTTAATAACTTTGTTCTTGAAATATTGAATAAAACACCTGGCCTAACAGTATTTTACATCCTAATGAAGTACACATAATTACTTTAATTAACTGAATGCTTTTCACTTGCATAGAGCTGATGAACGCATCAGAACAGTAGAAATGAAATGATTGTTTTCCGTTTGGTGAATAGTTTAGAATGTCTGAATCCCCACTGTATAAACAACCACTGTGCTACTGTATTTCACTGTTTATTACAGCTCAGTTCAGGGTTTAAGAGCAACACAATGATGCGTTATAATACAGACATCAGACATTTGTGTTTTTGCTGTACATTTGCAAAAACAATGTAGGCCAGGACGGACAGTGAAGGACTGAATGGTTCTATACTGCCACCAAGTGACCACTGCAGTAATCACAGTAAATCAGTGGAACGGTGAAAAAAGCTGCTCTGTAATTTTTTACACTTTTATTAAGGTCTGAATGAAATATAAATCAGCGCATATCACTAAATGTATATGTCTGTCTGTCTGCCCTGAGATGGACTGGTGACCTGTCAGTACAAAGAAATATTTTAGATTATAGTTTAGATAATATAACTGCATCTATTTCCTCCTACATATTTTATATATATATATATATATCAAAACGCACAGGTTCCTCTGGGGTCAGCCTCTGTCTTTGATGTTCTAAATTAACAAGTGATGCAGCGCTGGTTAACTCAGGGTGGTCTGTCTTGAGGTGACACTACTGTAAATTGTTTCACCCAGATGGTTCTTCATAGCAACTGTAACCATGCTGAGAATACCTCTGAAAAACTTCCCAGTGTGCTGCAGCATATCTGTAAATCTGAAAACTCACCCAGTTTCTCAAGAGTTTGGTGTAAAGAGTGACTGTTCCTCATTTCTCACACTGAAGACAGAAGAGGAGACGAGGAAGATCTCAGCTAATGTGAGAAAGAGCACATGACCAAATGAGCATCTCCAGACCAAGAATGAATAAACTAATCAATGCCGCTTTGGCATATGAGTCGGCAGCCCAACAACGCCGGAGAAGCCAGACAACATTAGACCCCTCAATTACCAGGGGGTATTTCACACACTGAATATAATGATGCCTTGGAGTAGAGTAAGACTCAGGGGAGGCCGTGATTCCACCACGAGGAGTGCTCTTTTTTAAACAGCAGGCAGAAGGGCATATATAAAGCGCTGGACTCGCGTTGGAGGTCAGCACCAGCCACAGGCTTCACCCTCATGGGAGACGAACCCAGACACAAAACAAACAACTGGATCCACACCCAACACACAATAACACAAAAGACACAGAACACATTATTGTGTTAATAAACAATGAAATACAATGAAGTCCCTTTGTAGGAGGACATGCATTCGCCATGAGCCTCCTGAGCCTCTTGGACCCAGCACCAGCCAGTACTGGGTCAACAATAATTCACACAATAATTTCCCTCACTGACTTGTAACCGATCAGCTAATGTATGTTTGATCCCTGAAGTTTGCTTCTTTATTTTAGGCTAATGTAGCCCAGAAGTAATGAAAGCTTATCCTGCATCACCATCAGATGAACTGCACAACCACCTAAAACAATCCGACTTTGTGATTTAAACAGACCTGGATTCTGCTTGGCCACTTCCCAATTTTCCAGTTCTATCCAAAAAATGACTGCAAAGCACCAGATGGTGCCCATGAGCAAATTTTCAATGAACGGGCGTTAATGGGGCTAAACGGCTGAAAACAAAAGCTTACACAAATTCTAGCTGTTTATGTACAAGCATAATTTCATTGTAGAACACAGGCTTTTGGTAGCACGATGCTAACATTATCAAATCAAATCAAATCAAATTTATTTATATAGCGCTTTTTACAACTGATGTTGTCACAAAGCAGCTTTACAAAAATGGGAATCACATTACAACGTTACTGCTACTGAGAGCTGATTGGTTAGTGTTACTGCTACTGAGAGCTGATTGGTTAGTGTTACTGCTACTGAGAGCTGATTGGTTAGAGTTACTGCTACTGAGAGCTGATTGGTTAGTGTTACTGCTACCGAGAGCTGATTGGTTAGAGTTACTGCTACTGAGAGCTGATTGGTTAGAGTTACTGCTACTGAGAGCTGATTGGTTAGAGTTACTGCTACTGAGAGCTGATTGGTTAGTGTTACTGCTACTGAGAGCTGATTGGTTAGCGTTACTGCTACTGAGAGCTGATTGGTTAGCGTTACTGCTACTGAGAGCTGATTGGTTAGCGTTACTGCTACTGAGAGCTGATTGGTTAGCGTTACTGCTACTGAGAGCTGATTGGTTAGCGTTACTGCTACTGAGAGCTGATTGGTTAGCGTTACTGCTACTGAGAGCTGATTGGTTAGCGTTACTGCTACTGAGAGCTGATTGGTTAGTGTTACTGCTACCGAGAGCTGATTGGTTAGCGTTACTGCTACCGAGAGCTGATGGGTTAGTGTTACTGCTACCGAGAGCTGATTGGTTAGCGTTACTGCTACCGAGAGCTGATTGGTTAGCGCTACTGCTACTGAGAGCTGATTGGTTAGTGTTACTGCTACTGAGAGCTGATTGGTTAGCGTTACTGCTACTGAGAGCTGATTGGTTAGCGTTACTGCTACTGAGAGCTGATTGGTTAGCGTTACTGCTACTGAGAGCTGATTGGTTAGCGTTACTGCTACTGAGAGCTGATTGGTTAGCGTTACTGCTACTGAGAGCTGATTGGTTAGCGTTACTGCTACTGAGAGCTGATTGGTTAGCGTTACTGCTACTGAGAGCTGATTGGTTAGCGTTACTGCTACTGAGAGCTGATTGGTTAGCGTTACTGCTACTGAGAGCTGATTGGTTAGTGTTACTGCTACCGAGAGCTGATTGGTTAGCGTTACTGCTACCGAGAGCTGATGGGTTAGTGTTACTGCTACCGAGAGCTGATTGGTTAGCGTTACTGCTACCGAGAGCTGATTGGTTAGCGCTACTGCTACCGAGAGCTGATTGGTTAGCGTTACTGCTACCGAGAGCTGATGGGTTAGCGTTACTGCTACCGAGAGCTGATTGGTTAGCGTTACTGCTACCGAGAGCTGATTGGTTAGCGCTACTGCTACCGAGAGCTGATTGGTTAGAGTTACTGCTACTGAGAGCTGATTGGTTAGCGTTACTGCTACTGAGAGCTGATTGGTTAGCGTTACTGCTACTGAGAGCTGATTGGTTAGCGTTACTGCTACTGAGAGCTGATTGGTTAGCGTTACTGCTACTGAGAGCTGATTGGTTAGCGTTACTGCTACTGAGAGCTGATTGGTTAGCGTTAATGCTTCTGAGTCCTGATTAGTTGGTGAGCTGAGTAAGTTGACTGTGTACACATGTTCTGTGTTGAGTAAACTAATAAATTTTTCTGTGTAAAAATGATGAAACGTTTGCAAACTACAATTTTGCACAAAAGCTCCACAGAACCCCTTTCATTTCTGACTCGCTTGACACAAAGACATTACTGTGTGGCAGTTCTCACAAGAAGACCTCTGATTTAACTCTCTTGTCCACTAGCTAACATGAGCCTGAATGGTACTAAACCATCAAAACAGGTAAAAAACAATTACATTGACTTTTTAAAATAACTGTTACAACAATTTAATAAGTATTATAAATGAACATATTTGGAAACTTTAGCAAATCATAGAAATTGATTGGAAATACTGCAACTGTAAAAGACTCTCAATACTACACAAACAATGAACCTATAAAAGTACACTAATTGTAAACTGTATAGCAGGTACAATAGCATGACAGCAGCAGATTATGAGCGCAGGCTATGCTGATCAGTCACAGGCAGTATGAAGTAAATGACACTGCTGAAGATGTGACTGAAATATGAACTGTGTTAAATTCTGAAACAGGATAAACTTGGTATACAAATATAAAATAAATAAAGAGGAAATAGAAAAATGTTGCATTACTACCATCACTTTGGGATAACGCTGTCCGCTAGGCTTGACTAACAGCTAAGAATGGAAATTTCAGAAAGAAAATAATCAGCAACCTTTCTTTGAATGCATCGGCTTCTAGTTATCTAGCAGATTTCTTGGACACAGAAAAGAAGAAATAGACAAAGAACAGCCTACACAGGTGAAGAGGGTTCTGAATAATCAGAATGGTAAATTAATCTAATTTTAGGCCTCATGTGGAAAATCCTCTTAGCTACCCTGCAGTGTGTGTGTGTGTGTGTGTGTGTGTGTGTGTGTGTGTGTGTGTGTGTGTGTTTGTGATGAGAAAAAGAAATCATGCTACATTTTATGTGACAACACTTTAATCTTTATTGTCCCCGTCATATAAACTTAAAAATGTTAAACTAAAACTAAAGAATACCAAACTAATCTACACTAAACTAAAATGAACTAAACTATACTAGACCAAAATAAAGCAATCTACATTAAACTAAACTAACTTAAACTAAACTAATCGAAACTAAAGTATTTTACACCACTCTAAACTAAACTAACATATGCTAGACTAAACTAACCCTATAAAGTAATCTACACTAAATTAAAGTAAACCAAAATAATGTACACCAAAACTAAAGTAAAATAATCCACACAAAACTGAGCTTGAGAAATAAACTAGAGTAAAACTAAATGTAATTAAACTAAACCAAAGTAATCTACCTTAAACTAAACTAAATCATAGATTTAACCATTGTACACTACACTAAACCAATTTACACTAAACTAAACTAATCTAATATATTCGATTCCAATGTTATTTAAACTTAAATAAACATAACTAAACTAAACATTACTAAACATGTAAAGTAGCCTAAATTAAATTAAACAGAAAATTAAATTAAACAGAAGTGAATCAATCTAAACTAAATTAAACTAAATTAAAACAGTCTGCACTAAAGTAAAGTTTATGGATAAAACATAATAAAACTATACTTAGGTAAACTATGTTCTCTCTGCTGCAATAGTGGTCCGCTCTGACATCATCCCATCTAGATTACAACATCAGGTCAAGTCAAGAGGCCTTTATTGTTATTCCGTCTCTGTACAAGTACACAGTGGAGTTCCTCCAGGATCATCACGGAGCAACAAGGAACAAAAGTACAAAGTGTGAATGTGCAGACGTGAGTGTGCAAACAAAAAATTAAACTAGAAACAATAAATACGGTAAATTAAACAGACATTAGACCCAGTAAACAGGCAGGACAGTGCAGCACCGACACAGCACTCACTCTGGACATGAGGTCGTGGAATAAGGTGCAGAGATATTTAACCTGCTGTGATCTGTGAGTCACACAGTCAGATGACAGACAAACACAGCAGTTACTGAGGCAGAAAAACCAGAGCAAACAGTCTAAACACAGTGTAGGAGCAATGTGCCAGATAGTGCAGGTAGAGCATCAAAAGAGTTGTGTGTGTGAGTGTAGAGTATGTGTGTGTGAGGGGCTTTCATATCAGTCCTTGTGAGTTTAAAAACCTGATTGCTTGCGGACCAAAGCTGTTGGCATTGGTGGCATGGATGCTCCAGTACCTCCTGCCAGATGGCAGCAGTGAGTAAAGTCCGTGTGAGGGATGGATGAGGTCGTCCACAATGCTAGCGGCTTTCCGGATGCAGCGTGTGCTGTAGATGTCCATGATGGAGGGGAGAGACCCCAATGATCTTCTCAGCTGTCCTCACTATACACTGTAGGGTCTTGCGGTCTGAGGTGGTACAATTCCCAAACCAGGCGATGATGCAGCTGCTCAGGATGCTCTCCACAGTCCTCCTGTAGAACATGGTGAGGATGGGAGGAGGGAGATGAGCCTTCTTAAGGAAGTCTCTGCAGGAAGTGAAGGTGCTGATGGGCTCTCTTGGCTATGGAGTTGGTGTTGAGGGACCAGGTGAGGTTCTCTGTGATGTGGACACCGAGGAACTTGGTGCTCCTAATGATTTCCAAAGCAGAGCCAGTGATGTTAAGTGGGGGGGTGATCACCATCTCCTTAGTTTTGTCCACATTGAGAGACAGGTTGTTGGTTCTGCTCCAGTCCGTTAGCCGCTGCACCTCCTCTCTGTACACTGACTCGTCGTTCTTGCTGATCAGACCCACAACAATCGTGTCATCAGCAAACTTCATGATGTGATTTGAGCTGTACTTTGCAGTTCAGTCATGAGTCAGCAGAGTAAACAGCAGTGGACTGAGCACACAGCCCTGAGGGACACCGGTGCTCAGTGTGGTGGTGCTGGAGATGTTATTACCTATCTTGACTAACTGAGGTCTCCAACTGAGGATCCAGTTACAGAGGGAGGTGTTCAGGCCCAGCAGCCCCA
Source organism: Pygocentrus nattereri (assembly GCF_015220715.1). Taxonomy (NCBI): domain Eukaryota; kingdom Metazoa; phylum Chordata; class Actinopteri; order Characiformes; family Serrasalmidae; genus Pygocentrus; species Pygocentrus nattereri. The sequence goes on from NC_051214.1 coordinate 49,065,626, forward strand.
GTTTTCCAATCAGCTGCTGAGGAAGGATGGTGTTGAACGCCTAACTGAAGTCTATAAAGAGCATTCTGACGTAGGTGTCTTTATTGTCCAGGTGGGTTGAGAGCCAGGTGGAGTGCGATGGAGATGACATTGTCTGTTGAGCGGTTTGGGTGATATGCAAATTGCAGTGGGTCCAGTGAAGGAGGAAGCTGGATTTTAATGTGCCTCATGTCAAGCCTCTTGAAGCACTTCATGATGATGGGAGTGAGTGCAAGCATGCTGGAATGACTGCAGTGCTCAGACAGATGTTGAATATGTCCGTGAGAACATCAGCCAGCTGTTCAGCGCATTCTCTGATCACTCTGCTGTCGGATCCAGGTGCTTTTTGTGGGTTGACTCTGTGTAGAGTTCTCCGCACATCAGCAGTGGACAGACACAGTACCTGTTCACTTGGAAGAGGTGTAGTTTTCCTCACCGTTGTGCTGTTCTGTGCCTCAAACCGAGCATAGAAGTTGTTAAGCACATCTGGAAGGGAAGCATCACTGTCACTAGCAGGTGGCGGTGACTTGGAGATGATGGCCTGGATGCCCTGCCACATGCACCATGTGTCAGCATTGTGGATTTTCTTTGACTAGGTGTGCTTTGCCTCTTTGATGGCCCGGGAGAGCTTGGCTCTTGCTATACTGAGGCTGGCTTTGTCCCTTGACTTGAAAGCCTCGTCGCGGGTTCTCAGCAGCATCTCTGCAGTCATCCATGGTTTCTGGTTGGGGTGTGTAGTGATGAATTTGGAGACAGTAATGTCATCAATGCACTTGCTGATGTAGCCAGTCACTGATTCTGTGTACTCCTACAGGTTGATGGAGTCACCGGTAGGTGCCAGGTTCTCACTTGCTTCTGGTCTGGGTTGGCATGTCCGATGAGAGGTCTGTATACTGGAATGAGTATCACAGAGATGTGGTCCGAGTAGTTGTAGTGGGGGTGGGGCTCAGCCCTGTACGCGCCAGGGACGTTTGTGTAAACAAGATCCAGCACGTTAGCCCCCTGGGTTGCAAAATCCACTTGCTGATGAAATTTTGGGAGTACTGACTTCAGATTAGCATGTCCGTCTGGGTGTGTTTTGCAGGTACTTTGGATCCACAGCAATGAAACCCCTTGCCAGCTTATTTAAAGTGGAATTCTGGTGATTTTTCAAATCCTCCCTTAATTGAGTGGGTAAGATGTAGATAGAGTGATTCAGAGGGTTTGGTGTGAAATGGTTCAGGTGTCTTTACAGTGGTGGTGATGGGAACCAGATGTCACCATGACTACAACACAGATATAGACATTTTATTTACCATCCAGAACCACCAGAGAACCTACACATGTCTTCTGAGTTTTAGATGGAATGATGATGATGATGGAAAAAATCTGAAATAATAAGGGGACTATTTTGCCTCACAGCGCTTTCCACGTATCCGTCCACCATGAATGGATTTTATGGCCAGAATCTTCTCAGAATTATCATAAAACAGTGTATCAGACATCAGGCAGTGTATTCATAACAATTTAATAACTTTATGTGAGGGAGCTTTTGGCACATCTGGTTTCTATCACCACCACCGTGAACAATTCTGACTGTTTATGGCTTCACTAAAAAAATTAATTTCAAGCCTCATTTCTTGAAATAATAGTAGCAAGCTTGAGTCAGTGGAACAGCATCTAACAAAATCTGATTTGGTGCATTTAGTTCAATATGGGACCAAACAGGTTTATTATACAGGAAAAAACCTCCAAGGTAAGATGCCCCAGGCCCTGCATTTATAGATATATCTACCCCCCACTTGCAGCAATCTATCCGTTTTTGTTTGCATGTTTAGCTTTAAATCTAGTCATTTTTCCTTCTGTCTCCAGTCTGTTTCGTTTCATGTCTGACTGCTTTCTTGTTTCGTCTGATTTATCATTTAAATTAACAAATGAGAAAATATGTCATCACTGTCCTCTAATGAGAATTTTCCTCTGACTGTCTACAGTCAGCAGCGCTGGTGGTTGGAGGGCTTGCAGAGATGTAACTGGTGATGACAGTAATGACTGAAATGTTCGTGACGGATCCTGGCGGCTGCTCTTTTAGAGGGCAGAAGAGATCAGCTGAGCTGCTACAGAGTCCTGAGGAAGACAGGAGCAGATTCAGACCACCCTCTTATTCCCCACCAGTGATGTGTGTGCTAAACAAAATTCTGTTGCTATAAAAAATTCTATTCCAATAAAAAATGACGGCTCTATTTCTAAAATCTCGTTTGCTGTTCAAAGTTGTAACTCTCAATATGAATGCACAAAGCTGTAAACTCTGGAGATGAATCCATTTTTTGCATTTGTTGTGGTGTTGTAGCAGAGTTCTGACATTCTCAAAATAAAGGACTCGTAAATTACACCATCCAGCGTCATTCATCAATAAAGCCACCTCAAATGATGTTGAGACAGGGACAGTAGCAAGCCCAAATAATGCCGAGGTCGAGACGTGACCCAGCCAGAATGACGTGAAAACTAAGACGAGACCGAGCCCAAATGATGCTGAAACCAAGATGAATTTCAGTTGAGACCAAGTCCAAATGATGTCGAGACAGAGACCAGCTGATATCGAGACAGAGACGAGACTGAAACCGATCATTTATAATCTACGTTATACAGCCAATGTTTACTTTTGGGGATTGTTTAACCACAGGACCACACTCATCTCCACACTACTCTTCCTCTTCCTCAGCAGATGGTGCTGAAATTCTAAAGCAGCGTGATTAATTCATTGCTCATAGCTGCTGAGGCAGTAAGCTGTCTGGGCAGGGGAGATTCGCCCAGCCTACAAGAGTCCTAAGCCAGAACTGTGGAGGGGGAAACAACAGAATCAGTTTTGGAGAGATCTGCCAACCACTTGGATAAATTTCCTCTTAAAGTTCCCGGTCTACTGTGCAAAAATCAGAGACCATTTATTTTTCAGCATCAGGAAAAAAAAAGAGCAGAAAATTAAACAGAAGCCTCAATCTAATCTAAATATAATTCTAATGAGCCGTTTGAGAGTTGAGGGTGTCACTTTTTACCTTCCATTCTTTTCAGGAGACTCACTTTCAGTTTCTCAAAGAAATCTGCAGACACACCTTCAAAGTTCGATCGTAGAAGTTGGTTTAGTATTTTCTGGAAACACATTCATTGATGTTGAGGTCTGGACTCTGGGGTGGTCAGGCCATTGTTCTGAGAATGCCTGCAGCTTCATTACGGTGATGACACTGCATACTCCACACAGTCAGCTTAAAAGACTATGTTGATTAAGACAGTAGAATACTGAGCACAGCAAGGCACAGTGTGATGACAACAATCCCAACAGTCTAAAATGGGATTAAAGAAGCATTATGTAAGATAATACAACTTGTTGAGTTCATGCTACACACAGTCCCTCCTCCTCCCTCTTTACTCCTCCCCCCTGTTCACTTACTAGTCTAGAAGAATCATTGCAAGTTCAGCCTCAAACTCAAACTTCACTTTACTCGCTAAGACCTCTTGTTTCACATTTTTCCTTTGCGGTTTCTTGCCCGGAGGTGGTGAGATACTTCTTCATCCTCTGATGTTGGACTGATGGCAGATTTGTCGCTACAGTGACTCACTATTGCCTCTTGAGGTAGACAGTGGTATTACAAAACAGGACAGGCCGGGGTTGGCTGGTTAGCACGCTAACTTGAGTGGATATTACTGTAACATGGTACACAGATGTCTTGGAAATAACATCAAAACTGTTATTTCTTCACATTCTGTTGATAATCTTTTCAGAAATGCCAAACTATTCCTGTGAATATGACTGCAGTCAGGCTCTGTCATGGCTGGAAATAAGGCTGATGCATGCTTGGCCAAAGTGCCATCTGTCTGAGTCACGGCCATGAGGTCACCCAGGATGACCTCCACACTTCTCTCCATCTCTCTGGACCACACTCAACAGATGGGCGCTCAGTGAAAAGGTTCCTGTGTCCCAGGAAGCTGAAGAGGAAACGATGAGTCAGCCATGAAATGGAGGAGCAGAATACACCTTCTCATGTTTGAGTTTTTTCTGGAGATGCGTTGCGTTATCTCTCCATGTTCTGGCTGCTGTTCCACCCTCACTGCTCTCAACACAGCCACCCACGCCATGATGGACTCCACTGCCACTTTTCATTACCCTCCCACTGAGTGACGGAGTGACCCTGAAGCTGGAGCCAAAGCGTTAGATAATTAGCTGAGAGATCTGCCCAAAAATGGAAAATTGTAGACAAAAGTTTGGGATCTAACTTTTCAGTTAACAGTAATTGAAAGATTAAAGACTAACCAGGTTTACAGAAAGGGAAACAACATCAAAATCTTCTCAAAACTACCATAAAATAATGAAAAATTAGGAATGTACCACATTTTTAAAGACTTGAAAAAGGTTTTTAAGATCCATTCATGGTGGAGGGATACATGCAGGGCGTTCTGAGGTAAAACAGCGCCAAAGAAAACTTTCAAATTATTTTAATATTAACTATTTCAGATTTTCCATTATTTTACCATCTTTAACATTATATCAAAATCAGAAGACGTGTAGTTTCACTGATGTTCGGATAATAAATAAAATGTAAAACAAAATATATTTGCGTTGTAGTCATGGCAACCCTTGGTTCCTGTCACCACCACTGTAAAGAAATTTGAACCATTTCACACCAAAATACTGTGAATCACTCTGTGTGCATATCAAACACTCAGTTATGCAGAAATGTAAAAAAAATCTAATATTTCTTGGACATATTTGCATTTTTGCAGTCTTTTCTTGCTGGCAAGCCAGCCTCATTCAGAGTTCTTCACCTTAATATATGAACACAGTGAGAATGTATGTGATATTTTTCCTCAAGCACCTGCAAAACAGACCCCCAAAGGTCACTGCTCAGTTTTTCACCGATCAATTTTAATTTCCTCTATTTGTGGTTGATTATTATGATAAACAGAAATCTGCTGAACTGGGCACTTCTGTCATTTTAAAGGTCATATGCTCAACTAATGAAGCACAATGAGAGAAGAACTGCTAATATTTTTGCAGGAAGAGCTCTATTAGTCAGGCCCTAGTTCCCCATATGAGCGTCTAAAATTGCAAAGCAGTTCTCTTCACTGCATCTGTATGATCAAACTCATGTGTGGCCTGAGTGTACATTAATTTGAGCATAATAATTTAACAACACAAAAACTTGCATGCAGTATCAGTTTTATGAACATTGATATTATTAACAAAAGAACTATAAAACATCTATGATATTGTGACTTGGGCCTTTGGTCTTTGGTCACCAGGCGATCTTTTCCATAGAACCTCTCAGCCTTGTTGCTGTTACTACAGTCTATGTCTCTCTCACCACTTGCCTGAGGATTTTTAACACCATTGTTCCACTGAAAGATGTCATCCCACTCCTGACACCAATGTAACATCTTTAGAGTAAGACTCAGTGTTGACCATGATCCACTGCAATAAGTGCTCTTTATTAAACATACCAGCAAAAAGAGCCCATACAGAGAACGGAACTGATTACTTATAATAAACAGACTTGGCAACTGTGCGGATCTGCATCTAGACAACACCTTGGTTGAATGAATTAAGAGATGAATGGACAGCTTTACTTCCTTAGTTATGCTTGCTAGTTTAGCTTTTGCTTGGTGCTTAGCTTTCTCTCTGCAGGTTTCTCTGACTCCAACACAAAGATACTGCAGGAAAACAATGTGTTAAAGTTGTGTGGATGGTACAAACCACATCAGCATTGTGACTGGTGAGGATACTGCTTATGTACATGCTAACTAATATTAATACCTCCCAGGAATTTCCAGGAATTTTAGCTATGAATTGGACATTTGAAACTTTTTCACAGGACACATCATATATATATATATATATATATATATATATATATATATATATATATATATTACCAATTTAGACATAAAACATGGATTTAGGGTATTTAATGTGACTGAATATGCAGATTTGGATCTTTATTACTGGCTCTCTTCTACTTCTTTTAGTGAATAAATTAAAATCATGTCAACGATATTTTCAGAACTGTGTTCTTATTAGCTCCATATTTTCTTTTCAACATTTCTGCATAGTTCAATGTTCGCCATGACTACAGCACAAATATAGACATTTTATTTACTATCCAAAACCACCAGTGAACCTACACGTGTCTTCTGAGTTATAGATGGAATGTTGATGACGGGAAAATAGTGGAAAATCTGAAGTGATACGTTTTTTTGGGCCGTTTTGCCTCTCAACACGCTGCATGTACATCCCTCCACCAAGAATGGATTTTAAGGCCAAAGTCTTCTGAAAACTATCGTATAACAATGTCTCAGACATCAGGCAGAGAATACATGGCCATTTTATGTAATAACTTTATGTGAGGGAGCTTTTAGAGGTGGAAGTCTGGTTCCTGTCACCACAACTGAACAATTCTGTTTCTCTAGAATGGAGCATTTCACATCAAACATAAGCAGAAATTTACTTTTACTGCAGTCGGTATTTCACTCGCTTAATAATACTTTTACTGGAGGACGGGTTTAGACTACACATCTCTGGTTATAATAGTTTAGGTTATAATACTTTAATACTTTTTAAAACATGCTATGCATCATTAATTGATGCCTGGAAATCTGAATTCAACTCCAAGAACAGTGTCTCTTAAATCATATGGGTTTGTTTACAGAGTAATTATAATACATGCATTGCTTTCAAAGCAGGAAAAGAGATAAGATCACAGTGTCACAAAATCAATTTTGTCTTATTGGGAAATCATCACTCTACTATTGTCCCTCCCTGAAAAGCCTTTGAAAGGCAAGGAAACTGTTAGCGGAGTGGAATCGATTGAGTGTTGGAGATGGCCTCTAGGTCAAACACAAGAGACTGCTGAGTTTAAACTGAAACTGAATCAAAGTGAAGGAACGCTCTACATCCCTGAGGCTCTGAATGAAATCGCTGGAGACAGGGTTAATTGGTCTAAGAGAAATCGATAGCAGCAGTCATTTGGCTCTAGATCTCCAGAGCTTAATGGGAAAATAGACTGCCTGGAACTGTATAATTACTTTCTATAAAGAATGATATCTCCACTGAACAATTTGAGGAAATTATGTAATATATTATTGCAATTTAAATAAGACTATTTTCTATAAATTAATCTCCAAGCCTTTTTTTTGCTTCAAAGACCACTACAACACCCTTACTGGGTTGGGGCAGTCTGTTGAACTTCAGAGCAAAGTCATCTGGAATAGCATGCTCCTTGTAGGGTATCCAAAGGTGAAAAGGCTCAACATTTTAATGGGTTTATAAAACACTCCTGCTCCAGGTGAGGCTCAAACTCACAACCTCAGCATCACTTCACACATACTGCTGTATAAGTACTGTGTGCTGACTGATTGTGCTACTGGAGCGCACTGTAAGGTGTGCACACCCTTCTAGGTGACCAACCATGATCACACGGAGAAGGTGCTCTTGCTGCTCTGACTAATCAGCCAGTGAAAGCTAATTTAGTTCTGGCTGACTTTAGTTCTTAAAACTCTCATAACAGGCTTAAAGGTTGGACAGACTGAAGAGCACTATTGCTCTGAGTTGCGCTTGGAAACTTGGAGTTGGTCACTAATTAGAATTTCCCTAGTGTGCTAGTCTGGCTCCACATCTTCAGGGGCTTTTATAAAAGACAGCTTTAGGCAAATATTGAACTCACAATCTTTGCTTAGCTTTACCTGTAATGCTGCATAAGCACTGTGCACTGAGTGACTGCACCGCCGGTACTCAAACAAACAGGTCATCCATCCTAATTGATCTATTAGTAATGATTAGATGACCAAAAATGCCTGATGTGAACAGTTGAGTACTTTATTAATTACCAACGGGTAAGGGTGTGGACTGAGTGGCTTTTACTGTTGCCATGTCAGCCTAGTATGATGTTTCTGATCAATGAAGATGAAGGCATATGCTCATCAAACTAATCAGCATCCACCTTAATTTGTGATTTGAACCTTTTAAGCATTGATGAAACTACACTATATTTCCAAAAGCATTCGCTCATCTGCCTTCACCCACATATGAAATTGAGTGAGATCCCATTCTTAATCCATAGCGTTTTAATATGATGTCGGCCCACCCTTTGCAGCTATAACAGCTTCAACTGTTCAGGCTTTCCACAAGGGTTAGGAGTGTGTTGGGAATTTTTGACCGTTCTTTCAGAAACGCATTTGTGAGGTCAGACACTGATCTTGGATGTGAAGGTCTGGCTCACAGTCTCTGCTCTAATTCATCCCAAAGGTGCTCTATGGGGTTGAGGTCAGGACTCTGTGCAGGCCAGTCGAGTTCTTCCACACTAAACTCGCTCATCTATGTCTTTATGGAGCTTTGTGCGCAGTCATGTTGGAGCAGGAAGGGGCCGTCCCCAAACTGTTCCCACAAAGTTGGGAGCATGAAATTGTCTAAAATCTCTTGGTGCTGAAGCTTTAAGAGCTCCTTTCACTGGAACTAAGGGGACGAGCCCAACTCCTGAAAAACAACCCTACACCATGATCCCCCCTCCACCAAACTTTACACTCGGCACAATGCAGTCAGACAAGTACCGTCTCTTGGCAACCGCCAAACCCAGACTCGTCCATCAGACTGCCACATGGAGAAGCGTGACTCGCCACTCCACTGCTTTAGAGTCCAGTAGCGGTGCTTTACACCACTGCAATCGACGCTTTGCATTTCGTATGGTGATTTAAGTCTTGGATGCAGCTGTTCAGCCATGGAGACCCATTTCATGAAGCTCTCTACGCTGTTCTTGAGCTGATCTGAAGGTCACATGAAGTTTGGAGGTCCAGTGATTGACTCTGCAGAAAGTCGGTGACCTCTGCGCACTATGCCGCTCAGCATCTGCTGACCTCACACTGTCATTTCACATGGCCTAACACTTTGTGGCTGAGTTGCTGTCATTCCCAATCGCTTCCAATTTGTTATAACACCACTGGCAGTTGACGGTCATGGAGCCACGGCGCCACGGTAGAGAGGGTCAGCAGATTCAAGTTCATCGGTATTCACATCCGGAACTGACATGGAGCGAACACACCACACGGGTGGTAAAGAACCCCCGCATCCTTAGAATATTCTACACATGTACTGTGGAGAGCGTTCTAACAGGCTCCGTCACCACCTGGTATGGAAACTGCACTGCCATTGAGTGGAAAGCTCTGCATAGGGTGGTGCGGACAGCCCAGCACATCACCAGGGGGCCAGCTCCTAAACCTTTTGGACCTAAACACCAGCCGCTGCCTGAGGAAGACCAGGAGGATTCTGAAGGACAACTCCCACCCAAGCCACTGTCTGTTCTCACAGCTGCCGAGCGGGAGGAGGTACAGAAGCATAAAGTCCAGAACCAGCCGGTTCCGAGACAGTTTCTACCCCCGGGCCATCAGGCTGCTGAACAGCCAGTACTGCTGGTGTATCTGTCACTGCACCTCTGAGTCATCATCTCCATGGACAATCTAAACCTCATCCACACCAACAGACTCACTCGGATCTTACTGCACCTTCAATCTAGCAAATCTGTACTTACACCTATAGGTTGACATCTTGTACATCTCTATCCATATCCTGTACAGTCTGGAAGATTCCTTATCAGTGTTCTCTCCCTGAGAACCTGCATCTCATTTATTATCTCCCTCAAACTAACTGCACATACGGAATGTGAACAACAGCACATTTCAGAACTTATTACTGTACAGCTGTACATTGGAATAGTGCAATATTAGTGTATTGTGTATATATTCAGAGTCAGTATATATATTTCTTTTTCTTATTAGATATTTATATATTTTTTTGTATTTAAATTCAATTCTATAAGGGAGCTACGCACCCAAGATTTTCACTCACTTTCCACCTGTGTAAATGTGTTGTGACAATAAATGTGATTGGATTTGATTTGACTGTGGAGTATTTAGTATTGAGGAAATTTCACAACTGGACTTGCTGCACAGGTGGCGTCCGATCACGGTACCACGCTGGAATTCACTGAGCTCCTGAGAGCGATCCATTCTTTCACTAATGTCTGTAGAAGCAGTCTGCAGGCCTAGGGGCTCGGCTTTATACACCTGTGGCCATGGAAGTGACTGGAACACCTGGATTCAGTAATATGGATGGGTTAGTGAATACTTTTGGCAATATAGTGTATATATCCATAGGAATCTCAAAATTGCTGGTCAAAGTAAGGGCTAAACATACAAAATTGGCATTTCTTCAAAGCATAAGGACCAAAACTTAAGCAGCATTGTACTTTGGCATTAGTCTGTTTAATGTTTAGCCATTTTGCTCTATGGTATGCAATAACGTTTCGGAAGTTGAGCTTCAAACGTGGTTTCTTCCAGGTTGCTAACACTCTAAATTCAACTTATAACGGTTTTGCTAGTTAGGAGATGAGTTGAATTAGGCCTGTTTCATGTGGTGAAATGCTAAACTCTGCAGAGCTTTGACCTGGACTTAAGTCAGTTTGACACCTCTGGTTTAACAGAACACACCATATGTCTCAACCATATGTCTCAACTTTGGCATGATGCACTACAACCTTATGCCATGAACTATGTACTTCTCTCTCTACAGTCTGTGGTTTTTGTAGGGTAGTGTCATTCACATCATGTTCTATCACTGAATCCCACCTACACTCACTCAGCACTTTACATTACATTAACGGCATTTGGCTGACGCTCTTATCCAGAGCGACTTACAATTTGATCATTTTACACAATTGGCCTGACTGCATGTCTTTTAGACTGTGGGAGGAAACCGGAGAACCCGGAGGAAACCCACGCAGACACGGGGAGAACATGCAAACTCCACACAGAGAGGACCCTGGTCAGGGAATCGAACCCAGGCCCTCCTTGCTGTGAGGCGACAGCGCTACCCACCACGCCACCATGCCGCCACTTTATTAAGAACACCTATACACTTGCTTATTTGTGCAGTTATCGAATCAGCCAATTCTGTGGCAGTGGTGCAGTGCATAAAGTTCACGCAGATGCTGACCAGCAGCTTCAGGTAACATTCACATCAACCATCAAAATGGGAAAAATGTAATCTTAGTGAATTGGATTGTGGCATGATTGTTGGTGCCGGGTTGGTTTGAGTCGTTCTATAATTGAGATTTTTGGGGGGATTTTCACACACAAGAGCCTCTAGAGTTACTCAGAATGGTGCAATAAAGAAAAACATCTAATGAGTGGCAGTTCTGTGGACAGAAACAGCTTGTGGATGATAAAGGACAATGGAGAATGGCCAGACTGATTCAAGTTGATAACCACTCTGTACAATCATGGTGAACAGAAAAGCATCTCAGAATGCTCATGTTAAGCCTTGAGGTGGATGGGCTACAACAGCAGAAGACCACATTGAACCAGCAACCTTCTGGTTACAGGGCCAGTTCCCTAACCTCCAGCCCACGACTGCCACTTTCTCATAAACTTATCTTAAACTAAGCCCCCATTATCATAAACTTAAGCCAGTCTACAAGAGGTAAGTGGACAGTCCTGACTTTGAGCTTACCTTTCCCAGCTTGTGAAGTACTCTTCAGACTCAACTCACAACACAAACAGTGTTTCACCAACAGGTGAGTGGATCCACATCCACTTCATGCAGGCTCACCACCAGTGTTCCACAAGGCTTGATCCTGGGTCCTCTTTTCACTTTACACTTGTTCTCTTGGTGATGCTATATTCACAAAGACACAAAGATGTGCATCTCATGTCATCTGGGAACTCACAATCTTGACATCTCTTCATGGACAGCAGCTCAGCAAGTGAAGGTAAAACCTAGCAAGAGTGAGCCATTATTCATCCCTGGAATTACAGGTCCTCACCATGATCTCATTTAAGAACTCCTTGGTCATTCCATATGAACAATACTTGGTGTGATTCTAGATGGCCAATTATCATTGTAAGCTCATACTGAAAACTTGATTTAGCCATTAAGGTTTCTTCTCTACTGGAGGATTCAACCTTTTTCTCATTTGGGAGGCAACCTTGGTGCTCAATCAGTCTCTTATCATCTCATCTTGTCAAGGTTTGACACTCTTGATTGATCTTCTTGTGTGGGCAATCTAATCCTTGCAACTGACACAGAAATCAATAGCATGGCTTGTCTTCAATATATCTATGTTCACTCATGTCACTCCACTGTTGTGTTCCCTTCACGTCCTGTAGATGCCTGCATCAGATGCCTACAACCCAGAAATTGCCTACCTGGCAATTGTTAAAACTCAATCCATACCTCAGTCTCTTTGAACTTCCAGTATTCCACTAATCAATTTAATTAATGGGGCCACACAGGGGATGTTAATTTCGGCATCCATCAATTTATCCATCACTACATGCATGACTCAACTTGTGAGAAGCAAAACACACACAGCCTATTTCAACAAACAATGAGTGCTTCCACATTGACCAGCAACCCTACTAGAGCTCAAGGGGAATGCAGCCCTGTCCTACTTGATGCACTTTGGGCCCTTATTTGCAGGTGTCCATGTGTAATTAAAGGATTTGCTCCAGGTGAGGCTTGAACTCACAACCTCAGCATTCTTTCACAAGTACCACGTGCTAACCGGTAGTGCCACTGAATCACAGTGCTATGAGACCTCAGTCTTTCTTTACAGTAGACAAACTTTGTACTCAACTCACATGCTTCTTTGATGTAGCATCTTCAGGAAATGCTGTTAATTTTAGGTTATTTGTTCTCTGGCATTTATCCACTGGGTTATTTTGATAAGGACAAAATAAAGGGTGGGGATAGTAGCCATCAGGTATGTGTATGGGGAGCTGAGAGAGACATGAGTTGTGGTGAACAAGCTGTTAGTAGAGAGAGAGAACTCTGTAGCAGCATAACTGTGGTCAACAACAGCTTGTTGATAAAGTACCATTACTTGTGTCTCTTTTGATTGCAGTGAACACTACAGTATATATATTGTATATATATATATATATATATATATATAGATTGGCTGTCCTCTTTTGTGGCTTGTTCAAAGAACTGTCCAGACTAAAACGCATCTTATAGCTTCATTGTAATTGGGTGTGGCTAATCAGCGGTTAGTTGAATATCCAAAAATGTTGGTTTGCATGAAAAAACAAAAACATTATATTAAAAATATACTGCTTTGCATATACGACCTGTCCAGGGTGTATCCTGCCTTTCGCCCGAAGACTGCTGGGATAGGCTCCAGCACCCCCCCCGCGACCCTGACGGAGGAGCGGCTTAGAAAATGGATGGATGGATGGATGCTTTGCATATAATTTTGCCAGGTCAAGCACAAACATGGAAGTAAATGCCAGCTTTGCTTTAGCCTGGAGAATGTATGATGTTTGTGCAGAGCATCTGTAGGATTTTTAAGACACCTGCTCTAGGTGAGGCTTGAACTCACAACCTCAGCATAGCTTCACATACACTGCTGTATAAGTAACACGTGCGAACCAGTTGTACCACCAATAGCTTGACCTTCATGACTGTGTAGAATATCCCTTTGCAAACCCTGGGACTTCATATGGAGTCACTCCCCCACTCCCACAGCCTCCACTCTTCTGGGAAGCTTTTCACCAGATTTTGGTGTCTGAAGAAATGAGCTTTTAGTTCATTTCAAAGGTGTTCAGTGGTGTTGAGGTCAGGACTCTGTGCAGGCCACCGGAGTTGCTCCACACCTAACTCGCCAAACCACGGCCTCTTTTCCATTGCATGGCCGAATGATTTAGAGCATCTATCAAATATGATTGAACTACCTTTTAATAAATGTCAAAGCTTAAATCTAACACCAATTTCTTAATATTAAATATTAATAACAAGAAGAGTGTAACGGGTAAGTGTCAGCTTAGCTAGCATGTGGCTGTGTTCTCTGGTGTCTGGAGCTGGAGCCTCCTAGGTAGCCAAACTTATGCTAGGCGGCTTCTTTCTCCTAGTTAACTTAGCATGGCTGAAGGGACCCAAACACCCCAGTGAAGGTTCCATTTGACTAACAGTCCATTGGTGCTGGAGTGACAGGAAGCTGAAATCGAATCTGGTCTGTAGTGCTTTAAGCTGTAGCCTGCTGGGCTAAGCTAACATGAGCGCACGGTGCCTTTCGCTGCAGTACGGGCTCAGTTCTTGCGATAATTTAAAGACAAGTAAAAAAACCTGACAGCGCACATTTGAATAACTGGTGTTGAAGCGAGAGAAAGAAAAAATATAGAACTGTTATGTGGTGCTTTGGGCTGTACCAGGTGGGCAATGCTAATGCTAATGTAGCTAGTCATCTGGGTACAAGTGAAACCTTCCGCAGGGTGGGCTATTTTAGCAACAAATGCTCAAATTACACTGGCTTAGGGGATGTAGACGATGAGAGCACACAGAGAGACTTTAGTTGAACTGACAGATCGATTCAGACAGGTTTTTGGGTGGTATGTGCATGATTATTATGTTCCTGCTTGCAGGTACTCGCTCATTTTTATATTTTTCTTGGGTATCCTGGAACAGGAAAGGCTCTTCCCCAAACTGCTGCCACAAAGCTGGAAGCATACAACTGTGTAAAATGGCTTTGTGTGCTGTAGCATTGACATCACCCTTCACTTGAGCTAAGGGGCCCAAACCCTCAAAATGAGCCCCGGCCCATTATCCCCCCTCCACCAAACTTTACTGTTGGTACCATGCATTCCAGGACGTAGCATTCTCAAAGGATTTCAGAGTGTCCCTGATCTCACAAATGCTCTTATGACTGAATATGAACAAATTCCCACAGAGACACACGTACATCTTGCAGAAAGCTTTCTAGAAGAGTGGAGGCTGTTATAGTCACAAAGTGGGGAAACTCCATATATTAATGCTTATGGTTTTAGAATGGGACATCCAACAAGCTCATGTGAGGCTAATATAACCTCTGACAGCAGAGTGAGGCTCATTTAAAGAGTGAGGCTCATTTAAAGAGTGAGGCTAACATAACCCCTGACAGCAGAGTGAGGCTCATTTAAAGAGTGAGGCTCATTTAAAGAGTGAGGCTAACATAACCCCTGACAGCAGAGTGAGGCTCATTTAAAGAGTGAGGCTCATTTAAAGAGTGAGGCTCATTTAAAGAGTGAGGCTAACATAACCCCTGACAGCAGAGTGAGGCTCATTTAAATAGTGAGGCTCATTTAAAGAGTGAGGCTAACATAACCCCTGACAGCAGAGTGAGGCTCATTTAAAGAGTGAGGCTCATTTAAAGAGTGAGGCTAACATAACCCCTGACAGCAGAGTGAGGCTCATTTAAAGAGTGAGGCTCATTTAAAGAGTGAGGCTCATTTAAAGAGTGAGGCTCATGTAAAGAGTGAGGCTAACATAACCCCTGACAGCAGAGTGAGTCGAATGTAAAGAGTGAGGCTCATTTAAAGAGTGAGGCTAACATAACCCCTGACAGCAGAGTGAGTCTAATGTAAAGAGTGAGGCTCATTTAAAGTGTGAGGCTCATTTAAAGATTGAGGCTCATTTAAAGAGTGAGGCTCATTTAAAGAGTGAGGCTCATTTAAAGAGTGAGACTAACATAACCCCTGACAGTAGAGTGAGGCTCATTTAAAGAGTGAGGCTGATTTAAAGAGTGAGGCCCATTTAAAGAGTGAGGCTCATTTAAAGAGTGAGGCTAACATAACCCCTGACAGCAGAGTGAGTCTAATGTAAAGAGTGAGGCTCATTTAAAGAGTGAGACTAACATAACCCCTGACAGTAGAGTGAGGCTCATTTAAAGAGTGAGGCTCATTTAAAGAGTGAGGCTAACATAACCCCTGACAGCAGAGTGAGGCTCATTTAAAGAGTGAGGCTCATTTAAAGAGTGAGGCTCATTTAAAGATTGAGGCTCATTTAAAGAGTGAGGCTAACATAACCCCTGACAGCAGAGTGAGGCTCATTTAAAGAGTGAGGCTCATTTAAAGAGTGAGACTAACATAACCCCTGACAGCAGAGTGAGGCTCATTTAAAGAGTGAGGCTCATTTAAAGAGTGAGGCTAACATAACCCCTGACAGCAGAGTGAGTCTAATGTAAAGAGTGAGGCTCATTTAAAGAGTGAGGCTCATTTAAAGAGTGAGGCTCATGTAAAGAGTGAGGCTAACATAACCCCTGACAGCAGAGTGAGTCGAATGTAAAGAGTGAGGCTCATTTAAAGAGTGAGGCTAACATAACCCCTGACAGCAGAGTGAGTCTAATGTAAAGAGTGAGGCTCATTTAAAGTGTGAGGCTCATTTAAAGATTGAGGCTCATTTAAAGAGTGAGGCTCATTTAAAGAGTGAGGCTCATTTAAAGAGTGAGACTAACATAACCCCTGACAGTAGAGTGAGGCTCATTTAAAGAGTGAGGCTGATTTAAAGAGTGAGGCCCATTTAAAGAGTGAGGCTCATTTAAAGAGTGAGGCTAACATAACCCCTGACAGCAGAGTGAGTCTAATGTAAAGAGTGAGGCTCATTTAAAGAGTGAGACTAACATAACCCCTGACAGTAGAGTGAGGCTCATTTAAAGAGTGAGGCTCATTTAAAGAGTGAGGCTAACATAACCCCTGACAGCAGAGTGAGTCTAATGTAAAGAGTGAGGCTCATTTAAAGAGTGAGGCTCATTTAAAGATTGAGGCTCATTTAAAGAGTGAGGCTAACATAACCCCTGACAGCAGAGTGAGGCTCATTTAAAGAGTGAGGCTCATTTAAAGAGTGAGACTAACATAACCCCTGACAGCAGAGTGAGGCTCATTTAAAGAGTGAGGCTCATTTAAAGAGTGAGGCTAACATAACCCCTGACAGCAGAGTGAGTCTAATGTAAAGAGTGAGGCTCATTTAAAGAGTGAGGCTCATTTAAAGAGTGAGGCTGATTTAAAGAGTGAGGCTCATTTAAAGATTGAGGCTCATTTAAAGAGTGAGGCTCATTTAAAGAGTGAGACTAACATAACCCCTGACAGCAGAGTGAGTCTAATGTAAAGAGTGAGGCTGATTTAAAGAGGGAGGCTGATTTAAAGAGTGAGGCTCATTTAAAGAGTGAGGCTGATTTAAAGAGTGAGGCTCATTTAAAGAGTGAGGCTCATTTAAAGATATAAAGAGTGAGGCTCATTTAAAGATATAAAGAGTGAGGCTAATGTGACGAGTGATCTGACTGCGGGGAGAGAAGCGCTGCTCAGTTCAGGCTGCAGTGGGCCGGACGTCTCTGCCCTCTGAATGCCCTTGTCCTCACACAGCAGCGCCTCTGAAACTGAGCCTCCTCCTCCTCCTCTGCGAGGGCTTTTTCTGAATAATGCATCTCTTTCAACACTAAAATGGCTATGTTTGCTTTTTTTCTTTTTTTTTGTCACTCCACTGCTTTTCCCTCTGCCTTGCCTGGAAATAGAGTGCAGAAGAGGGTTGTTGCTATGGTGATACATCCACTGGCATTTCGTGAGACATTTATAGCAATGAAATCCTCGGGGGGATTTAGCTCCCTGTAACTTTCTGTAATTTCCAATCTAATTATATCCCACCAAGGCTGGACCAGGGCATGGGTGTTCACACCGGCTATTTATTTATTTATTTATTTATTATAACTATATAACTATATAATATCATTTATTATAATTATAACTTACTTAACTCATTTTTGCATCTGTCTGCTTTATTTTGGCCTACCTTATCACTTTTGTTGCCTTTGTGACAATCTGTCCGTCTGTCTGTCTTCTCTTCCCCTTTCTCTGTATGTTACAGGCGGTTAACGTGTAGCCACTGATGGAACAAAAATGTTCCAGCATGAAAAAACGTGTTCACATTATTATAAAGATGATTGCGCCCCGTGGCGTGTTCCTCTATTAGGACGCATCAGATCAGGAGGTTTCGTCATATGACAGGCAGACATCACCCAATATCCTACAGCAGAAATTATGTTTAGACATTTCAGTCATGCAGGCCCCGTAACACAACCACAGAAAACATATTAAAATAATATTTCAGAATTTTCAGCCTAACTGTGTAGAGCCAACACATCCCTGTGCAAGAGAAGAAACACTCAATAGGAATTCTATCAATCTTTAACAGAGTCCACCTCTAAATGGTCCCGCACAGAAAGTTAGTAAATGAAATGGTTATGAATTCCCTGCGTGATGTCCGAGACATTGTTTTGTGGTAGTTTCGAGAAGATTTTGAGCATAAAATCCATTCATGGTGGAGGAATTACTTAAATCTGGTGTACATACTGTAAATTCTCTATATTGTCTTAAATTATTAGTAAAGTGTTTATTTTTACATGAATGGCTGCAACTGTAACAACTGCAATTTCCCCCTGGGATCAATAAAGGAATCTGAATCTGAATCTGAGTACATTATATGCAGGGAGCTGTGAGACAAAATAGCCCCCAAAGGAAACGTATGATTTAAGATCGTGCGCTATTTTCCCATCACTCTATATAAAACTCAGAAGACTCAGGTGGGTTCACAGGTGGTTTTGGACAGTAAATAAAATATATATCTATCTATATCTATCTATCTATCTATCTATCTATATCTATCTATCTATGTATATATATATATATTTGTGCAGCATACACACACACACACACACACACACACACACACATATATATATATATGTATATATGGGTGACCCCTGGTTCCAATCACCACCACTGTAAAGAAATCTGATTAATTTCACCCCCAACCACACCATCACTGAATTGTGCAGGAATGTTGGGATATGTGAACACATATACATTTAAAACTACACCTGCTAATTAACGTCTTGGATCCCCTGATTGTCTTAATCAAAATTCTTGGTTGGTCCCTGAAAATAAGCTTATTATGAATTTATGTTGTCCTTTAAGGGGCCGACACTCAGATAAAGATTCAGTGAAGCTCACTGTTTATTTGCTTTGCCCACAATCAGGTTCTGTCTTTGGTGTTTTTTCTGAATTTCTACAAACACCATTTCATTTTATAGTAAATGAGTTTGGGCTGGTTTATGTTTATGAACAGACGCCTACAGATCAACATAGTAAAGGAGCTCATCTGTGATCCTGAGTTTAAAGCCAGTTTTTATTCAACTTAAACTTGGAACTAAGTTGTAAATAAATCTGAAACTGAAACTTTGCTTGTGTGTAAAAAGTGATTTCAGAGCCACTCGGTTCTCCCTGATGGAAACTGTTTACCTTCAGTGTTTTGTGCTTCTGATCATTTTAATAGACGTCAGCGTCACTAATTAATGACGTTCTATTAAAAGACTGGTTTACCAAGAGAGACGCTGGAGGACTTTCACCTGAAATGAGTTCATGAAGCCAGTCTGGTTATAAAAATGATAACAGGACCAGATCAGAGCCAGAATTACTCTTTTAGTACTTTTACTTTATACTTAAGTACATTTGAAGGGAAATACTTTAGTACTTTTACTCAAGTGGAGGTCTAAAGGGAGGAACTTCTACTTTTACTGGAGTGATATTTTACCTCGGGTGTCTCTGCTTTAACTCAAGTACATGATTTGTGTACTTCGTCCACCTCTGCCAAGCACACATTTCACACCACACCATTCTTTTATCCTCTGACTCAAGCCTTGTATTCATCCTTCAGAGTTCATAAAACCATAAAACAGAAGTCAGTCTAAAGCCTAACTGTGTCCAATCATATGACTCAGGACTTCAGTCCACCTCGGTGAGGACGCCGGGGTGTGGAGTGGGCAGAGCGCAAAGCCTGAGCTCCCCCGATGGATGAGATTGATGCGAGTCACAGAAGTGATGGTGGGAGGAGGATGAAACCTGGGAGGATGACACCAACACACCAAGGGAGTCTCCGTGGCAGAGGAGCAGGCCATCAAAACCCTGGTCCACCTGCACCTGGCTGGCTGGTGGGAGCTGCAGGTTGTCTTCCAGGACACTGAAAAGCACTGGAACCAGCTTGAGGAGCAGCAGGTGGCAACCTGTCAGATGGTCACGAGCCTGCTGGCAGAGCAGCAACCCTCGGTGTGTTCAGGCAGGAACGCCCCTCTCACCACTCCCAGCTCCCAGGAGGACTGGAAGCTTGAGAGGGAGGCTCCTGACCCCACGCACACCGAAGGTTGCCGCTCCACTATCGCGTCCGTCTGGGGAGCTCAGGCTTTGGGCTCCGCCCCCTTCATCCTCACGGCTGTCTCCCTGGTGTCCCCACTGAGGTTTATCATCACTGGGCGTTCGGGCCCCACCTTCCTGCTGGCTCTTGCGTCGGGGCCTGAGGGACGGATGCATGCCACAGTGCTCTATGTTCTATTGTGAATAAAATATAGGGTTTTAATGATTTACACATCATCCATCCATCCATCCATCCATTTTCTAAGCCGCTTCTCCGTCAGGGTCGCGGGGTGGTGCTGGAGCCTATCCCAGTAGCCTTCGGGCGGAAGGCAGGATACACCCTGGACAGGCCGCCAGTCCATCACAGGGCAGACAGACAGACACAGACAGTCACTCACACCCAGGGGCAATTTAGCACGTCCAATTGGCCTGACTGCATGTCTTTGGACTGTGGGAGGAAACCGGAGAACCCGGAGGAAACCCACGCAGACACGGGGAGAACCTGCAAACTCCACACAGAGAGGACCCCAGTCACCCGGCTGGGGAATCGAACCCAGGCTTCATAGCATAGGAACCCAACATCATAGCAATTAGTTTTTATTTACATTAGCACAACATCCCAACTTTTTTGGAAATGAGGTTATGGATATATCAGCCTTAAAGGCACAGTAACAGACATTCTGTTTAATTCTAAGGAGGGAAGAAAGGCTGGAAAATGTTTTAAATTAATTATGACTGTTAGATTAAGAAAGCCTCATCAGTCCCACAGCGGGGAAATTTCACCTCCACATTTAACTCTTCTGTGAAGTGAAACAGTACACACACACACACACACACACACACACTAGGGGGCAGTAAGCACACTTGCCCTGAGCGGTGGGCAGCCCCATCCACAGCGCCCGGGGAGCAGTTGGGGGTTAGGTGCCTTGCTCAAGGACACCTAGTACTGTTAGCTCTGGGGATTGAACCGCCGACCTTCCGGTCACAGGGCCGGTTGCCTAACCTCCAGTCGTACAAACCTCTACTAAAAACATCTACATTGTGAGTTAAATTTCATCTTCTCTGTATCATTTTGCGAAACATCTGAAATGGCTTTGTTCCATTTCAGTTAAAACTGAGAGGCAGTCATGCTGTTTGAGTGTATAAAATAACAAATAGAGAAAAAACAAATAAAGAAACAAACAGCAGATGATATTGAGCGTGGCGATTACTCATTTGGGCCCAGTGCTCATTGCTGCTGCTGCCGAGCCCATCCTGCCAGATGGAAGTCATCATTACCCAAGCTTCTAGTTTTGGACTGCCTTGCTCTCCCTCCCTCTCTGCTCTCCTCCATGAGAGCTGTCAGCTCATTCCTACTTCATTGATTTTGTTTATTGTATGACTCCAGGCACTGGAGGCGCCTTTTTTATTTACGCACGTCAAAGTGCCGTTCCATATTATTCTATTAAATGGGTCATCGTTTCCTGTGGTCTCCTGAAAGACAAACGAATCTTTGAGCATCTCTGTTCCAGGCTGCTGTTCTCTAGTATATCTTTTTGACATCAGTAATTCTGCATAACTCAATGGTTGAGATGTAAACAGAGTGATTCAGAGTGGTTTGGTGTGAAATGATTCAGATTTCTTTACAGTGGTGGTGATAGGAACCAGGAGTCAACACGACGACGACACAAATATAGATATTTTATTTACTATCCAAAACCGCTCGTGTCTTCTGAGTTTCATATGGAATGCTTATGATGGGAAAATAGTTGAAAATCTGAAATTTTCTTTGGGGACCCCATGCATCCCTCCACCATGAATGGAGTTTAAGGCCAAAATCCTCTCAAAACTATCATTAAACAATGTCTCAGACGTCAGGCAGTGAACTCATAACCATTGTTTGTAATAACTGTCTGTGAGGGAGGTGGATGTCTGGTTCCTATCACCACCACTGTGAACAGTTCTGACTCTGACTCGGCAAGTTTCTCTAGAAGGGATCATCTTCTTCGGTTAGTGCCTAAAATACCATTTCATACACTCCTAAATAGAAGTATCAGGAATGGTTCTTTAAATGATACCATAAAGGAAATATTTTTGGTTCTCTAAAGAACCATGCTTGAAAAAGATATCAGTAAGTGTGAAGAACCTTTTCAAGGCTTCGACAGACCCATTCCGATAATGTAAAGGTTCTGTAGCAATTAACAGGTTCTTCCTAAATCCTCGACATTACGTGGATGTTCTTTACACTTTACTAACTCATTCACATAAACGGTTCTCATAACAAGACCTGCCACTGAAAAGTTCTTCAGAGAGTTGAATGTGGTTGTTCTACGGCCCATGCCTCAAACACAAGGCCTGCAAAAGTATCTTAGTTATCTATTAATATATTTCATAATGCGCTGCACTAGTTTCCAGCATGCACTGCAACATCTTCTGCGTTCTGACTCTTCTACCTTCTACCTCGACAGCAATCTATGGTTCCACGGTTTGGTCATGTCACCAAACACACAAGCTACATTTCAGCTGCAGTTCAACCAACATCAACGCCTAAAGTTAGCTCAGCAGCTCAGAAACCCAAAGAGAGCCCAAGTATTAATGAACTTGCAGCAAGGAAAGGATGCCAGGTGTTTAATTCAAGAACGTAGGCATGCTTAAACATCTGAGCTCCTGGGGACATTTCAATTTGGAATATTTCAAATATTCATGTAATATTTTAAGTGATACTTTTTTAATCCCACAAATGGGGAAATTCCACCTCCGTGAAGTGAAACACCACATACACACTAGTGAATAGACACACGCACTAGGGGGCAGTGAGCCCACTTGCCTGGAGCGGTGGGCAGCCCTATCCACGGCGCCCAGGGAGCAATTGAGGGTTAGGCCACTGCAGGGAGCAATTGAGGTTATATCACAATGTTATTTAAAAATGAAATTGAATTCATTTCGTTTAGTGGTTTAGTTTGACACGCCTGTTCTATGGCATTTTAAAGAGTGAAGTTCACTGTGGAGGTGATAAACAAACAAGACGTGCATATTCAGCCCATTTCAGAATAAATAAGCTGCCTTTGTCTTTAGCCTACAGAGCAAAAAACATGTACTCATAGCACTCTATATATGATCAGCTATAGATTTTTAATATGATGTAAATAAATACGAGAAGGGGCTTAAGTAAAGTTTTGATTTGTAGTTTTATTTATATTTTCAAACGATAATGCTTTTACTTCTTCTTATTGTTTCTTCTCGACTACATTACACAGCCAAGTATCCATACCCCACCGGCCGAGGAGTAGATTCAGCTATAAAGGGCTCATAGCCTGCGTTTCTATAAGGTCCTTTTATCGTATTCATGACTACTTATGTACAAAAGTGGTCATAATTCAAACGACTATTTTCCCATCTCTGTTTATCCCTTAACCTTCTGCCCAATGACCGCTGGGATAGGCTCCAGCATAGGCTCTCAGACTGCTTACAGTGCCTACAGAAGGTATTTGCAGAAGATCAGTATGTGCAGATTTAAGATCCCATGCTGGAACATAGACAAACATTCTGTGATTTAAGCAGCACTTCCACGTCATTTAGAAACTTAAAAAACAAGTAGCAGAACTTCAAAATCTATCCTGAATGATATGGATGGCCACTGACATGGTTTGATATATAATACTGGGTTTATCTGGAATTCAGCACGGAATTCAACTCCAAAGTAAAAACAACATCCGAGTTATTTCACTGCTGCAACGGCAAGAGTTGGGGAAATTAAACCCCTGCCGGAATGTTCTGCTTATGGCTGTGGATTACGGAACGTTGTTGCCGGTGGTTGCGGTATTTTCTGTGGCAGCTCCACTGAACACTGTGAAATATCTGGTTTGCCATCGTCCGTCTATGACCAGCAAGTGAGTGCGGCACTGGAACTAGGACTAGCACTCTTTTTGTTACTGTGTCTGATACTGTGCCTCCTTTTAAAAGCAGTCCTGAAACACTCCTTATAGCTTCAGCAGGAATGGGTGGGGCTAACCTGCTGTAGGATGAATAGGCATATATGTGAAAAGGTGTCCTGTGACATCACACAAAGAGTGAATTTAAAAAGGGGCGTGGTTTTATTTGGATGGTATGGACTGGCTTGCAGATGGTATGTTTTGAAAGATGAACGTTTTTTTCATACTATTTCAAACTCCTTATTCCTTTAAATAAGCATTTTTCTCTGTTCCGCCGCACCCATTGCTGACACATTCATTGGCGCCCATATACCTTCTATAATCTCCGCAGAAAAGCATTGGCCAATAGAATGGGATGCTCTAGAGCAGCTGCACATGAGCCTAATCCCCATGCCCAGCACCAAGTGCGGGCTGGAGGGGTATAAAGCCCCCCAGCGTTGTGCTGTGGAGCAGTGGAACCGCATGCGTTCTCTGGAGTGATAGAGCTCCACTGATTACCTTAGAGTGATCCAGAACTGACCGTCCAACATCAGGACCTGACCTCACTAATGATCAATCAAATCGTCACAATAATTTTCCAACATCTAGCTTGAAAACGTCTTCACCTCCTCACTATTAATACCTTTTATTTCAGAAGAAATGCTGGATCAGCAGATGTTTACAGTTCCACAGACTTTCGTCATAACCTTTATTTTGAAAAGTTATGTCACTTGATGGATACTAAATATGTAGATCAGAGCAGACATTTAACATGGGCTTTCATCGCGTGACTCAGTCAGGATGAATAAAGGTAACAGTCTATCCTGAAGCTTCATTCTCAGGAAGTGACTCAGTACTGAACTAATCTGTAGCTGCACTGAGGGCCTTTTAGAGTTTTGAGGGCAATCAAGTCAGTAATGAGATGCAGGCTGTAATGTTTTCGTTTAGTTTTATTAAGCTTTGGTTAAAAACACACACACACACACACAC
This sequence comes from Pygocentrus nattereri, assembly GCF_015220715.1. NCBI lineage: Eukaryota > Metazoa > Chordata > Actinopteri > Characiformes > Serrasalmidae > Pygocentrus > Pygocentrus nattereri. The sequence continues at coordinate 49,090,528 of NC_051214.1, forward strand.
ACACACACACACACACACACACACACACACACACACACACACACACACACACACATACACATTTTCCAAGCCGCTTCTCCCTCAGGGTCATTCGTGGGTGCTGGAGCCTATCCCAGCGGTCATTGGGCGGAAGGCAGGATACACCCTGGACAGGTCGCCAGTCCATCGCAGTGGCATCTAGGTAGATACAGCTGAACGAGCTCTCTCATCGGTTAGGACTTCAGGAGTTGAACTGAAAGCCTTACATCTTAGATTAACTGCTGACATAATTAGGAATCAACCAATCACACTTTGATTTACATCAAGTGAGAAAAATGTCCCTCAAGCCCTTCTGGAGGTTCTAGGTGCATCACTGACTGTGAATGTGTGTTATGGTCTAAGCAGGTTCAGGTTAGTTGTTCCAGGGACAGTTTTAAGTACACCATATGGAAAGTATTTTACAAGCGTCTAATGTTTCTGTTTAATCTAGAATGGCTAAAACTGTTAATGTCGACCGCTTGAAGTCCCAGGATTATTACATACTAAAGAGTGGTGGACAGTAACTGAGTAACTGAGTAACTGAGTAACTGAGTAAATGTAATTAGTTTCTGTACTTTAGTATTTTTGGTGTATCTGTACTGAAGTTTCTCCGTTCTGGGCGACTTTTTCCTTTCACTCCACTACATTTCAGAGTCTAATATCCGACTTTTTCCTCCTACATTTTGAGAAATCTGTCGTTCCTTTTGGTTTCTGTGTGTATAAAAACGTAACATGTCAAAACGAAAGAAGCGCAAAGCCAGAGCACCAATCAGGGCCCAGCGGTCACTTTGTTCAGAGCTGGTTTTGACCTGTTGGTCATACCGACCCAGTGCAGCACGCGGTTCAACGTCAGCGCAGCAGCGTAAAACTTTGGGAGAGTCTGTTCAACATAAATGATGAACTAACCTAACTTTGTGTAAATAGAGCTCAATATAGAAATATGTCCACATATGCAGTCGAGACTGACGCGGCTTTTTTCTGAATTTCTACAAACACCAGTTCATTTTATAGTAAATGAGTTTGGGCTGGTTTATGTTTATGAACAGACGCCTACAGATCAACATAGTAAAGGAGCTCATCTGTGATCCTGAGTTTAAAGCCAGTTTTTATTCAACTTAAACTTGGAACTAAGTTGTAAATAAATCTGAAACTGAAACTTTGCTTGTGTGTAAAAAGTGATTTCAGAGCCACTCGGTTCTCCCTGATGGAAACTGTTTACCTTCAGTGTTTTGTGCTTCTGATCATTTTAATAGACGTCAGCGTCACTAATTAATGACGTTCTATTAAAAGACTGGTTTACCAAGAGAGACGCTGGAGGACTTTCACCTGAAATGAGTTCATGAAGCCAGTCTGGTTATAAAAATGATAACAGGACCAGATCAGAGCCAGAATTACTCTTTTAGTACTTTTACTTTATACTTAAGTACATTTGAAGGGAAATACTTTAGTACTTTTACTCAAGTGGAGGTCTAAAGGGAGGAACTTCTACTTTTACTGGAGGAATATTTTACCTTGGGGGTCTCGACTTTAACTCAGGTACATGGTTTGTGTACTTCGTCCACCTCTGATACTAAGGGACTTCAATACAAACTGATGGAGTTGTTTTTAGGTAATAACACTGTGGGCCTGCTGACGAGATAAATCTCTCACACCAGTAAGTCTAATATGTATTTGAAGTGGAACCTAATACCTGCAAACTACAGAGCTTCAGATTTTCTCAGTAACCTGATCAATGCGTTTACATGCATTTGAGCAATCAGACCATGGGGAAACTCCGGGTCTGCAAGAGTCAGACAGTAATCGGATTTCTACTTAACCACCCAATTAGCTCACAGAAGAAGACGTGATGTAAATGTAATGTAAAACATTGCGCCACTTTACCTGAACTATGACCAAACATCATCTAGAAGATGAAGAATTTTAAAATCCACAAATTAAAATCAAGTGTTTATTTGCTTTCATTGGAGCTCCACAAGTGTTTCGCTGCCATCTCATGGCATGTGTAGACTGAGAGAGCCGAAAGAAATCAGAGTAAGATTTTACATTGAATTTCTTAATCAGATTTCAAGACCCTGCTCTGATCTAAGAAATGAGAATGTGCTGTTTACACGACCATTTGAATAATCAGACCACTGCAGAAGTCTGATTATTATCAGATTATTGAGTGCATGTAACCATAATTAGTGTACTTCAGAGTGGTTTGGTGTGAAATACTATGTTCTAGAGAAACGTACAGTCAGAAATGTTCACAGTGGTGGAACCAGGTGTCTGTCTCTAAGAGCTCCCTCACTGAAAACTTATCATATATAATGGTTATGAATCCACTGCCTGATGTCTGAGACACTTCCGAAAGCTTTGAGAAGATTTTGACCTTAAAATCCATTCATGGTGGAGGGATATATAACATGCAGGGTGCAAAATAGTCCCCAAAGAAAAGTTGTAATTTTAGATTTTCCACTATTTTACCATCGTTATCATTCCATATAAAACTCAGAGGACACATGTAGGTTCTCTGGTGGTTCTGGATGATAAATAAAATGTCTATATTTGTGTTGTAGTCATTGCAACCCCAGGTTCCCATCACCACCAGTGTAAAGACATCTGAACCATTTCACACCAAACCCTCTGAATCACTAAAAAATAGATAGCCTTTAATAACATATCTTCTATTTTAGATACAAAAACAAATATGATATGGATTGAAAGTTTAGCATTTGCACTTTCCACATGATGTCTCCCCGGTGAAGCAAGGGGAGTTTGAAGGCGTGTACTCCCTGTGACCTGCTCCTCTTTCACTCAGTGCCGAGGTGCATTTCTGAGGAGCTCTGTGAGGAATGCTGAGGTGTTTTTCTGTACTGCCACCCTGGAGGGTGTGTGAGCTCAGGCTGTGTGTGTGTGTGTGTGTGTGTGTGTGTGTGTGTGTGTGTGTGTGTGTGTGTGTGTGTGTGTAGACCAACTCCTCTCCTTGCTCTGATTTATGACTGCATGGAAAGCCATTCGCCTGCCGGGTCTCAGACTCACCAAAATAAACAGCTCCCACATTCAGGATTAGTATCGATCCACACCCTCTTTTCATCCACCACTGAAAAAAGAGTGGGCTTTTCTGTCAAACAGGGCCTCCTTCCTTTCTTTCATTCTTTCTCTTTTCTTTGATTTCTTTTCTATTCTGCTACCTCACTCTCCCTTCTCTCACCCTGTCTTTCTTTCACTCTTGGTCATCACACTTTTCCTGTACTATGTCATTTTGCAGGTATATCTCGTGGCTGTCGGAAGAAAACCTTGCATCTCCATTTCTGGCATTTTTCAGTTTTTGACATAATTTAAAAGTGTCTGTGACTCTTTACATTGTTTGCAAATTTTATGATGAATGGCCTAAAAGAAATGACCCAAAATGACACGGGAAAAATTCTGGTTCCATTGACTTACATTGAAAGTGAAGTTATGTTTTTTCCTTCTCCTGTAAAGTTACTATTTTGGAGATACGAGGTTTTCTTCTGATAGCAGCGGTTTGGATTTGCTTTCTGCTGCTTTTTCAGCTGACCAGACAAATATGTCAAATTATGCCCCAATCTCTGCATAATTAAGTGGTTCTGATGTAAAGAAAGTCATTCAGAGTGGTTTGGTGTGAAATGCTTCATTCTAGAGATACTTACTGGGTTAAAATTGCACACAGTGGTGGTGATAGGCACCGGATGTCCACCTCTAAAAGCTCCCTCACAGAAAGTTATTACATGAAATGGTTATGAATTCAGTGCCAAAGGTTCTTCAGGCTCAGGAGGGGCAGTGGGTCCACTCAGACTCAATAAGAAGACTCGATAGTGTCAAAAGTCCTTCAGACGCCGTAGGGCCAATTAGCCCTCAAACTCAGTGGAGTGAAAAGATTCTCTTGCTTGGTAAGGTTAGCAGATGTTCAGATTGACTTCAGAGTCAATCAGTTCTCAGACTCAGTAGAGTAAATAGTTCCTCTGACTCAGTATGGTTAGCACCCTTTAGAATCAGTATCCTAAATCACTCCTCAGACACAGTAGAGTCAGTGGTTTCTTAGACTCAGTAAAGTAAATGACTCTTGAGACTCAGCCTTGGACCCTTAGACCCAGTATGGTCTGTAGTCCCTCAGATTCTGCAAGGTCAGTGGGTCCTCAGACTCAGTGGAGTAAATATTTTAACATGCTCAGTAAAGTTCCTCAAACTCAGCAGGGCCAATGGCTCCTCAGACTCAGTAGAGCCACCAGTTTCTCCGACTCAGGAGGGCCTATGGCTCCTCAGATTCAGTAAGGTTAATAGTTCCTCAAACTCAGTATGGCCAATGGGTCCCCAGACTCAGTGGAGTAAATAGTTCCTCAATAAGAAACTTACTTGGGAGTCACTATTCAATCTACTGAGGCTGAAGATAGATTGACCCTAATAAATCTGAAGATCCATTGACCTTCAATAAGATTAGCAGATCTTCATATTCATAAGAGTCAATCGATCCTCAGACTCAATACAGTAAATATTTGCTCTGACTCAGTATAGACAGTAGTTCCTCAGAATCAGTGGAGTAAATGTTCAGTCTTGTTCAGTAAGGTTAATGAATCTTCAGATGTATTAGGGGCAATCAGTCTTCAGCCTCAGTAGAGTAAATAATGACTCCTAAGTATGGTAAATGGTTCCTCAGAATCAGTAGGGGCAGCGGTTCCACAGTCTCAAGAGAGTCAATGGTTCCTCAGACTCAGTAGAGTAAATGGCTTCTCAGACTCAGTAGGGTCAATAGTCCCTCAAACTCTGTAGGGTCAATGGGTTCTTTGCTGAGGAAATAGCTTCTCAAGCTCAGTAAGGTTTGTGGAGCTTCAGATTCATTAGAGTCAATCGGTCCTCACACTCAGTAGAGATCCTTCAACTCAGTATGGTCAGTGGTTGGATGTAGGATCAACAGCTCTTCAGACTCATAGAGTCAGTGGTTCCTCAGAATCAGAAGAATAAATGGCTTCTCAGACTCATTAAAATGAGTTCCTTAGTCTCAGGAGGGCCAAAGACTCATCAACGCCTTTTTCAAGCCCGGGAGTGGTCCAGAGAACCGTCTTCTGGTCCTCCTAAAATTTGAGGTCTGGGATTTGTTCATATGGAAGTTATCTGGTCCTGGTCCTGTGTGTGGGATTGTTAATTGGTTCATTGTGAAACATTACTGCTTTGACTTATCGTGTCATTTGTACAAGAACATCTTTTTTTTACAGGTGTTCCTGCACAATGTGTGGAAGCAAACCACCAATAATGAGCCCCTGCCCCAGATGCAGACTCTAGCATTCAGGACAAGTGTGAAAACTCCAGTAGACTTAGAAGGATCAGTGGTTCCTCTGACTCTTTCAGTAAGTTAAGTGATACTTTTTTGAATCCCACAAACAGGGAAACTCCACCTCCACATTTAACCCATCCGTGAAGTGAAGCAACACACACACACACACACACACACACACACACACACACACACACACACACACACACACACACACACACACACCCAGAGCAGTGGGCAGACCTATCCACAGCACCCGGGGAGCAGTTGGGGGTTAGGTGTCTTGCTCAAGGACACCTCAGTCACAGACTGTTGGTGCTGGGGATCGAACCGGCGACCTTCCGGTCACAGGGCCAGTTCCCTAATCTCCAGCCCACGACTGCCCCCGGTAAAGATTAGAATCCCTCAGACCAGCAAATACCATCCATTTTGCTGTGCTTTATGTTTTGGTGTAGGTTGTTTACGTATGTATCCCTTATATGCATATATAATTAATATTTTTTCATATTGGTGGTCTAGCTTTTTTCATATTGCTGGCTTTACCTAGTGTAAGATTCAACTCTGGTCAGGGCTACTCCAGGATTAGGATTAGGAATCACTGAACTCAGAAGATGTGGATGGAGACAAAGACGTTCTTTCAGTGAACGAGAGGAGCACTAGGACCTGGGGAGCATCGAGGGCTTGGACAGCTGAGACGAGGCAAGCAGGAGAGAGCGAGGGAGAGAGGCAGAGTGAGCGAGAGAGAGTGTGGAGGCACCCAGCAGCTGAGGTGGAGGAAATGGAGCGGTTTATGTGTGGGAACTGAACTGAGGATCAGCAGGAAAACTGCATGTGGACGGAAGGACTTGACTGGTAGGAAGGAGCAGGATTATAAGGTGAGCTTCGTGTTGATCTCCAGGTCCTCTGCTCTGGTCTGGAGCTGGGTGGAAGCTGAAGTTGTCTTGATTTTCCGTTCCACCTTAAATGGTGCAGCAGCCTCAGGCGCCAGAATGTAACTGCTGCACCATTTAAGGTGGAACGGAAAATGAGAAAAAGAGGCCAACTTGGTGATGTTTATCTGGAGAAAAGTAAAAGCATGGAGGCTGTTTAATCCTGAGGGAATGAGATACACAAGGCTTCACTTTTTGGGAGTGTTGTGGATCTGGGAGGAAGTTGTGGAGGATTTTTTTGGGAGCAAAATTGTTACAGAGAGCCAGCAGTCTGGGTGACATCCTGCCAGACGGAGACAGATAAGTGTGTGTGTGTGTGTGTGTGTGTGTGTGTGTGTTGTGTTTGTTTTTGTATATGTTTTGTTCAGTCCAAGAATGACTTTTTACTACAGGAAAATAGGACCAACCTGCAGGTCTGTGAAAATACCCTGTTAATAAACTGTTTTTCATAAAAGTTTTGTTTTGTTTTAATCTGAAAGACCAAACCATTTCTTTTTGGTTTCAGAAGTTAGGATTGAGATTAGGATTAGGACACTGTTCTTACATATAGGCACACAGGTACAGGTTAAACATATGGGGCATATACATACCTACATTAAGATTAATTGGCCCTTATTAGTCCCACAACGGGGAAATTTCACCTCCTCATTTAACCCGTCCGTGAAGTGACACACCACATACACACTAGTGAGCACACACTAGGGGGCAGTGAGCACACTTGCCCAGAGCGGTGGGCAGCCCAATCCGCAGCGCCCGGGGAGCAGTTGGGGGTTTGGTGTCTTGCTCAAGGACACCTCAGTCATGTGCTGTCAGCTCTGGGGATCGAACCGGCGACCTTCCGGTCACGAGGCTGGTTCCCTGACCTCCAGCCCATGACTGCCCCGGTCATCTAGTACATATATATGTACTAGATCATACGTATATGACTCATGGGACCCATGGATAGAAATAGGCTCCTCTCATCTTAATACAGAATGTGTCATTGTAAACATTACTGGCATAACGATTTGAACCGAAAAATAAAAGTAGTATGATTGGAATGTGTACATACGTTTCAGATTTTCTTTTTATCTGGGGGTATATTTGGCCCCCTTTTGCTATAATGACCGTGCACTCAAGCTGCCTGACTCCACAGGTTTGTGTAAAAGCCTCTGATGAGCAGATCAGGTCCACCTGAGACCCGTCTGAATCTAAGCATGAGCTTCAGTAGAAGAGATAAGACCGAAAAAGGCCTTAACGGGGTCTCCGATCTGCATTACATCTGAACGCAGACCTAGAGACAGCGCAGGGTCCTTGATATGGATTCATTTCTATCAAAATTCAAACACTTTTCATGATTTAGTTCCAGGCTTAAAGGAAAGGAAATCCGGATGTTCAGTGGTGTTTTAGACTTTTAAGCCCCGCAGTGCAATGGCACATGGGAAATATTATTGTCACATACAGGCGCTTGCATATCGTCACTGTCCAGAGAAAAAACAAGTATCTCCAACATGGTAACTTTACAAGAGAAGGCAAAACCTTCCTTACTTTTAATTTAAGTGAGTGTAAAGAGATTTTATTCCAAGGAATTTTGGGAGCGTCCCTGTTGGTCCATTCTTCATTAAATTAGCAGCTGCTGTGCTTTAATAATGTAGATAAATATATATATATATATATATATATATATATATATATATATATATATATAAATAAAAATATGGAGATACTTTTTTTGACAACGTTTTTATATATATATATATATATATATATATAATATATATATATTGGCTGCATTGGAATTAAAAAATAGATTCTTGGGCACATATGTATATTATCCATATCAAGATTATCAAATACAAAATAATTAAAATGATTTTAATTACAAAATTAAAAGTAGCATCCAACCTTGAATGAGCTATGTGAAAAAGTAATTGCCCCCTTAAAATGATTAACTGGTTTAATGACAATAACGGCGACCACCATTTTCCGTAATTTGATGTCAGCCTTTCGTGACGGTGTTGGGGGGCTTTGTGCCCACTCTGCTTTGCAGAACAGCTTTAATTCAGATATCTCGTTCACTTAATACTGTTTAATGACACGTGACCCATCTTATATGTGAAGTAAAACTCTGTGCGCAACAAATGTTTCACACACTCCACTACCAGGCTGTAGTGTGTGCTGACGGTGTCACTGACACGCTCAGAGAAGCACGGTTTGTTATTGTGATCAGCAAAATATCGCAACAATAAAACATCGTTGTGTTGCCCGCCTCTAACCCCATGTCCTGACGAAGGTATGAAAACATGTTTGTGTTTGTGTGTGGGCCAGCTGTGAGCTGAACCTCAGCAGCAGCAGAGTGGAGAGTGTTGTTCCCGCCAGCGCCTGTCTGGCTGGCACGTGTGTGTGTGTGTGTGTGTGTGTGTGCAAGCTCAATATGTGTGAACCGTGCCTGTTAGCTGGGCCTTCCATCGAAACCTGAGGAGGGGAAAAAAAAAAAACCACCTCTACTATAATGCTATTTCTGCTAGCGCTCCTTTGGCATTCTAGTAGTATGTTAGCGCCATGCTCGCGGTGATTCAACATTTTTTTGCTGTTCTAAAACAAACTTGGACTACTGAAACTTGTAATAGACACTCCATATTCAATTCAGTTCAATTCAACTTTACTGTCATTATACAATGCAGGGTAGTACAGTATAATGAAACACTATGGGGCGACTTTTCCAGTGCAGTGATAAAAGATGCATAGTAAACAGGGCAGAGACTAAAGACAGTAAAAGACAAAGTGTGTGTGGTCAGTAGGTTCAGGTGTCGAACGCAGACAAGACGTGCATAGGCAGGTGTTATAGGTGTACTGGACGTATAGACGGTTAGACAGTCAGATATTCAGTGTATCAGGTATATAGACAGAAAGGTGCTGGTGAACTGCAGTCCAGTCCAGTAAATGCAGAAGCACTAGTGGTGTAAACAGTGGTCTGTATATAAAGTCTACAGTGCAGGTAGAGAGTAGCAGCATCATGTCCAGGTAACATCTTAAATAAGATGCTTAGTCTGACGCTTGTAAAACGCTCATGTATCTGAGCTTGCGTATGTCCGTCTTAGTGATTCTTTCAGTGAAGACTTCCGCAAAGATCTGCATCCCCTGTTTTCCATTCCTAGCAGCTAAGAACCTGCTTAGTCTATGACTCATTCACAGTCATTTATCTAGAACCTCCAGACAGACTAACGTGATGTTTTTCTCACTCATCGGGAATCAAAGTGTGATTTGTTGATGCCTGATTGTGTTGGTAGTTGATCTAACGTGTAAAGCCTTTAACCCAGCTCCTGAGGTCTTATCCAATGGGAGAGCAGCTCAGCTGTATCTGCTTGGGTACCACTGAGAAAACAATCCCGACTGGGCAGTTTTCTGTTGGGGGTTTTTATAGATTTAAACACCCCCCCACCCACCCCCAACCAAAATGTAATGATGAAATGATTATTACTGCGATACTTACAGAGTATAAATACAACAAGCATGATGATTCAATGAAAATGAACTAAACATTTTTTAACTTCATAGAAATCATTAGGCCTTCTGTGAATATGTATGAGACAGCACACACACAAGCCAATCTAGGGCATGTTCACTGGTGCGTGTGTCAGTTCCTCTGGCCCTTTCCAAACAGTAGTGTGTGGAGTGGTGCGTGGCTCAGGCACAGATGTGTGTGTGTGTGTGTGTTTCAAGAGCAGTTTGTAGAATTCGTGTTGTTGTTTAAAGGGAAATTCCACTTAACTTACTCCATAGTGTGTGTGTGTGTGTGTGTGTGTGTGTGTGTGTGTGTGTGTGTGTGTGTGTGTGTGTGAGAGAGAGAAGTAAACATAGTGAAACAGAGTGGTTTGGTTCAGATGTCTTTACAGTGGTGGTGATAGGAACCAGGGGTCCCATGACTACAACACAAATCTAGACATTTATTTACCATCCAAAACCAGCAGTCTTCCGAGTTTTATATGGAATGTGGATGATGGGAAAATAGTGGCAATTTTCCTCACAGCTCCCTGCATGTATCCCTCCAACATAAATGGATAAAAAAAAAAAAAAAAATATATATATATATATATATATATATATATATATATATATATATACACCTTCGTACAGCTATGATGAAACAGTATCTCAGACATCAGGCAGTGAATTCAGAACCATTTCATGTAATAAACTTTCTATGAGGAGCTTTTAGAGGGGGACGTCTGGTTCCTATCACCACCACTGTGAACAGCTCTGACTCTGAGTGTCTCTAGAACAGAGCATTTCACACCAAACCGCTCTGAATTACTCTGTTTACGTCTTATCTGTTTAATTATGCACTTAAAAACGTGGAATTCCTTTTTAATTCCTGTTTTTATTCTCTGATTGTTTTATAAGGTTCCTATCCTACATGTTTATGTTTTTACTTTTTTCCCCTGAGGTCTGCTTACAGTGTTTTTTGTGGTTTTGAGCACATGAAACATTTTTACATGACCATTTTTCAGTCTCACTTAATCCGGTAGAATTAGGCTGTTTGTAGCTACTGTGCCTGATCTATGAACTGATATATGTGAATGAGCTCTGTTCTGATTGGCTGCACTGTATCGGGTCGTTTTCAATAGCACAATAGCAAATAAACACTCCTTATAACTTCAGTGTTCGTGCACAGGGCTAAACTGCTGTAAATGCATTGGTTTTTGTGACATCACAAAAACTATGAATTCAGAACAGGCTGTTGTTGCAGCTTAGTATCCATATATTGACTGAATGGACTGGGTACTGCATGCCGTGTTTCAAAACTTGTGTGTTAAAACTTTTATTGCAGAAAGTGAGGGGAATTCAATTTTCCACAATATGAGCCCTTTAAAGATTGAGCATCTCTGTTTTTCTTTATTCTTGAACTTTTTCAGTGCTCTTCTCTCGGTCTGTGGGTTTGTAGCTTTATTTTGGGGTTTACAAAGAACGTCATGTGTTAGAAAAAGTGAAAACATTGGAAATCAAACTTTTAACATCTTATTATTATAATTATTATAATTATTATTGAATTGCAGGATCTATAGCTGTAGTGAAAGTCTGTGCGTGCGTGATGATGTGATGCTCAGATGTGCAGAGCGCTGTGATGTCATCATTGGTTCAGAGCCATTATGTAATTGCCATTGAGGGAGATGATGTAAGCGCAGTGTGTTTTTCTCTCGCTCTTACAGTGAGGTCATATTTGGAGCCGGTGAAGGAGGATAAAAACATGCCTGCACTGATTAACTAAACAGCAGCCTGATCCTAATGGACTTCCCCTAAAATCCACTTTACCGTCGATCGTGTTTTCAGACCACATGATAATTACATAAGCCTTTCATTACAGCTGAAATAAACCTGCATAAACATTCATAAAGGCTTATTACAATAAGCGGCAGTTCTGATAAAAGCTGCTTTCGTCAACTGTAGTGTCCAGTTGACGTAACATTTTATATCCAGCTATAGGTTTTTGTCATAACACTGTCTGGGATGGAATGACGGCATGTTATGACAGATGACCTTGTAGCTCAGAGTATTTTTGGTCTGTCAAACACACAAACCTGACAAGCGACGCTGTAATAACAGAGTTTAGTAAAGTAAGTATTACATTTATTCTTACAAGATCTTTGAGTCGCTGCACACTTAAAGAGACGGCCCTTCAAGGGATTTTAAGGCAATAAAATGGTTCTATATAGAACAATGAATGGTTCTTTCCATAGTGAACTGGTTCTTCAGACTAATGGAGACTGTCTATAGCACCAAAATGTTGTAAAAAAAAAATAGGTAAAAAAAAAACCTAACAAAGGCAGAAAAGGTCTGTGGTGGCTGAGCATACTTCTCCTCTGTCCTGACAAACTGCCTCATCCATGGACATGGACAGTAGAAGCCGTAATCGCCCCCTACGTTTCCTGTAGTGTATTACAGTCTGTCAGAGCGACTGTGTGGATCATATGAACATTATAGAGCTTTTTAAATGAAACAGTAGAAGCCATATCGCCCCCTACGCTTCCTGTAGTGTATTACAGTCTGTCAGAGCGACTGTGTGGATCATATGAACATTATAGAGCTTTTTAAATGAAACAGTAGAAGCCGTATCGCCCCCTACGCTTCCTGTAGTGTATTACAGTCTGTCAGAGCGACTGTGTGGATCATATGAACATTATAGAACTTTTTAAATGAAACAGTAGAAGCCGTATCGCCCCCCACGCTTCCTGTAGTGTATTACAGTCTGTCAGAGCGACTGTGTGGATCATATGAACATTATAGAGCTTTTTAAATGAAACAGTAGAAGCCGTATCGCCCCCTACGCTTCCTGTAGTGTATTCCAGTCTGTCAGAGCGACTGTGTGGATCATATGAACATTATAGAGCTTTTTAAATGAAACAGTAGAAGCCGTATCGCCCCCTACGCTTCCTGTAGTGTATTACAGTCTGTCAGAGTGACTGTGTGGATCATATGAACATTATAGAGCTTTTTAAATGAAACAGTAGAAGCCGTATCGCCCCCTACGCTTCCTGTAGTGTATTACAGTCTGTCAGAGCGACTGTGTGGATCATATGAACATTATAGAGCTTTTTAAATGAAACAGTAGAAGCCGTATCGCCCCCTACGCTTCCTGTAGTGTATTACAGTCTGTCAGAGCGACTGTGTGGATCATATGAACATTATAGAGCTTTTTAAATGAAACAGTAGAAGCCGTATCGCCCCCTACGCTTCCTGTAGTGTATTACAGTCTGTCAGAGCGACTGTGTGGATCATATGAACATTATAGAGCTTTTTAAATGAAACAGTAGAAGCCGTATCGCCCCCTACGCTTCCTGTAGTGTATTACAGTCTGTCAGAGCGACTGTCTGGATCATATGAACATTATAGAGCTTTTTAAATGAAACAGTAGAAGCCGTATCGCCCCCTACGCTTCCTGTAGTGTATTACAGTCTGTCAGAGCGACTGTGTGGATCATATGAACATTATAGAGCTTTTTAAATGAAACAGTAGAAGCCGTATCGCCCCCTACGCTTCCTGTAGTGTATTACAGTCTGTCAGAGCGACTGTGTGGATCATATGAACATTATAGAGCTTTTTAAATGAAACAGTAGAAGCCGTATCGCCCCCTACGCTTCCTGTAGTGTATTACAGTCTGTCAGAGCGACTGTGTGGATCATATGAACATTATAGAGCTTTTTAAATGAAACAGTAGAAGCCGTATCGCCCCCTACGCGTCCTGTAGTGTATTACAGTCTGTCAGAGCGACTGTGTGGATCATATGAACATTACAGAGCTTTTTAAATGAAACAGTAGAAGCCGTATCGCCCCCTATGCTTCCTGTAGTGTGTTACAGTCTGTCAGAGCGACTGTGTGGATCATATGAACATTATAGAGCTTTTTAAATGAAACAGTAGAAGCCGTATCGCCCCCTACGCTTCCTGTAGTGTATTACAGTCTGTCAGAGTGACTGTGTGGATCATATGAACATTATAGAGCTTTTTAAATGAAACAGTAGAAGCCGTATCGCCCCCTACGCTTCCTGTAGTGTTTTACAGTCTGTCAGAGCGACTGTGTGGATCATATGAACATTATAGAGCTTTTTAAATGAAACAGTAGAAGCCGTATCGCCCCCTACGCTTCCTGTAGTGTATTACAGTCTGTCAGAGCGACTGTGTGGATCATATGAACATTATAGAGCTTTTTAAATGAAACAGTAGAAGCCGTATCGCCCCCTACGCTTCCTGTAGTGTATTACAGTCTGTCAGAGCGACTGTGTGGATCATATGAACATTATAGAGCTTTTTAAATGAAACAGTAGAAGCCATATCGCCCCCTACGCTTCCTGTAGTGTATTACAGTCTGTCAGAGCGACTGTGCGGATCATATGAACATTATAGAGCTTTTTAAATGAAACAGTAGAAGCCGTATCGCCCCCTACGCTTCCTGTAGTGTATTACAGTCTGTCAGAGCGACTGTGTGGATCATATGAACATTATAGAGCTTTTTAAATGAAACAGTAGAAGCCGTATCGCCCCCACGCTTCCTGTAGTGTATTACAGTCTGTCAGAGCGACTGTGTGGATCATATGAACATTATAGAGCTTTTTAAATGAAACAGTAGAAGCCGTATCGCCCCCTACGCTTCCTGTAGTGTATTACAGTCTGTCAGAGCGACTGTGTGGATCATATGAACATTATAGAGCTTTTTAAATGAAACAGTAGAAGCCGTATCGCCCCCTACGCTTCCTGTAGTGTATTACAGTCTGTCAGAGCGACTGTGTGGATCATATGAACATTATAGAGCTTTTTAAATGAAACAGTAGAAGCCGTATCGCCCCCTACGCTTCCTGTAGTGTATTACAGTCTGTCAGAGCGACTGTGTGGATCATATGAACATTATAGAGCTTTTTAAATGAAACAGTAGAAGCCGTATCGCCCCCTACGCTTCCTGTAGTGTATTACAGTCTGTCAGAGTGACTGTGTGGATCATATGAACATTATAGAGCTTTTTAAATGAAACAGTAGAAGCCGTATCGCCCCCTACGCTTCCTGTAGTGTATTACAGTCTGTCAGAGCGACTGTGTGGATCATATGAACATTATAGAGCTTTTTAAATGAAACAGTAGAAGCCGTATCGCCCCCTACGCTTCCTGTAGTGTATTACAGTCTGTCAGAGCGACTGTGTGGATCATATGAACATTATAGAGCTTTTTAAATGAAACAGTAGAAGCCGTATCGCCCCCTACGCTTCCTGTAGTGTATTACAGTCTGTCAGAGCGACTGTGTGGATCATATGAACATTACAGAGCTTTTTAAATGAAACAGTAGAAGCCGTATCGCCCCCTACGCTTCCTGTAGTGTATTACAGTCTGTCAGAGCGACTGTGTGGATCATATGAACATTATAGAGCTTTTTAAATGAAACAGTAGAAGCCGTATCGCCCCCTACGCTTCCTGTAGTGTATTACAGTCTGTCAGAGCGACTGTGTGGATCATATGAACATTATAGAGCTTTTTAAATGAAACGGTAGAAGCCGTATCGCCCCCTACGCTTCCTGTAGTGTATTACAGTCTGTCAGAGCGACTGTGTGGATCATATGAACATTATAGAGCTTTTTAAATGAAACAGTAGAAGCCGTATCGCCCCCTACGCTTCCTGTAGTGTATTACAGTCTGTCAGAGCGACTGTGTGGATCATATGAACATTATAGAGCTTTTTAAATGAAACGGTAGAAGCCGTATCGCCCCCTACGCTTCCTGTAGTGTATTACAGTCTGTCAGAGCGACTGTGTGGATCATATGAACATTATAGAGCTTTTTAAATGAAACGGTAGAAGCCGTATCGCCCCCTACGCTTCCTGTAGTGTATTACAGTCTGTCAGAGCGACTGTGTGGATCATATGATCATTATAGAGCTTTTTAAATGAAACAGTAGAAGCCGTATCGCCCCCTACGCTTCCTGTAGTGTATTACAGTCTGTCAGAGCGACTGTGTGGATCATATGAACATTATAGAGCTTTTTAAATGAAACAGTAGAAGCCGTATCGCCCCCTACGCTTCCTGTAGTGTATTACAGTCTGTCAGAGCGACTGTGTGGATCATATGAACATTATAGAGCTTTTTAAATGAAACAGTAGAAGCCGTATCGCCCCCTACGCTTCCTGTAGTGTATTACAGTCTGTCAGAGCGACTGTGTGGATCATATGAACATTATAGAGCTTTTTAAATGAAGCAGTAGAAGCCGTATCGCCCCCTACGCTTCCTGTAGTGTATTACAGTCTGTCAGAGCGACTGTGTGGATCATATGATCATTATAGAGCTTTTTAAATGAAACAGTAGAAGCCGTATCGCCCCCTACGCTTCCTGTAATGTATTACAGTCTGTCAGAGCGACTGTGTGGATCATATGATCATTATAGAGCTTTTTAAATGAAACAGTAGAAGCCGTATCGCCCCCTACGCTTCCTGTAGTGTATTACAGTCTGTCAGAGCGACTGTGTGGATCATATGAACATTATAGAGCTTTTTAAATGAAACAGTAGAAGCCGTATCGCCCCCTACGCTTCCTGTAGTGTATTACAGTCTGTCAGAGCGACTGTGTGGATCATATGAACATTATAGAGCTTTTTAAATGAAACAGTAGAAGCCGTATCGCCCCCTACGCTTCCTGTAGTGTATTACAGTCTGTCAGAGCGACTGTGTGGATCATATGAACATTACAGAGCTTTTTAAATGAAACAGTAGAAGCCGTATCGCCCCCTACGCTTCCTGTAGTGTATTACAGTCTGTCAGAGCGACTGTGTGGATCATATGAACATTATAGAGCTTTTTAAATGAAACAGTAGAAGCCGTATCGCCCCCTACGCTTCCTGTAGTGTATTACAGTCTGTCAGAGCGACTGTGTGGATCATATGAACATTATAGAGCTTTTTAAATGAAACAGTAGAAGCCGTATCGCCCCCTACGCTTCCTGTAGTGTATTACAGTCTGTCAGAGCGACTGTGTGGATCATATGAACATTACAGAGCTTTTTAAATGAAACAGTAGAAGCCGTAGCTGATTTGTGTCATTATCCGTAGTTAGAAGTGCTACACAAACAAACTGAACTGAATACAGCAGACTGCATTCGCTTTCTTCCAGCGACATCCCAAACACTGAGGCGCTTACGTCAGCAGATTCAGTGGCAGTCATTTACCAAATATGTACCCATTTCACATATAAGGCTCTTGCTTGCAGACCCGCCTGCATTTGCTCAGTGCAGTGGCTGTTTCTGGGTGTCTGCGAGGCTCGTGCTCCGTCTGGACGCTTTCTGCTCCGTCTCAGCCCGTGCGTGGGTCTGTTCTTTGGCACCACCAGGGGAAAAAATACCTTAGTGTATGATGTCAGTGCTGTGAGCGCGATGCTGAGCTTGGACGGTGGGGCTCAGAGAGAATGGACTGGATGAGTATGTTTACGTTCACATTAGTACGTTATTGTTTTGCTCAGATCTGATCTTTCTGCTTTGAAACGTGTGAGTGTCGCGTTTATGCTTCTCTTCATCTGGACCAAAGCAGGAAAGGACATGTTGCATCTTAGTTCTAGGTTGTTTAGCGCTCACGCTCACACGTTTAACATTGAACCGAAAGACGTTAACTAAAGTCATACGAGTAAGTTTTATAACGTACAGTAACTGTGGTGCACTGCATCGGGCTGATCTCTGCTCTCTCTGAGCTCCCTGGTTTTATTTATGTTTTTCGAGATCAGAGAAATAAGCCACGACTCCCTGTGTTACAGTAGCACAGGTAAAATCTCTGTCCCAGACTTGAGTGGCTCACTGCTTTCACAGAAACCTCGGCACATTAATACCTAACATCATTTATGGGTCTCAGTGTCCCAAGTAATTTAATTCATATCCGTTGGACTATTCAAATATAATCACCCTGCACTCATCAGCGTGGAGTGTGGGAGTGTCAGCATTGTATTCTGCTCAATCTTAGACTAGGAACTCTCTAATCCGACTGTTGTGACCCGTAGCTGACAGATTTGCTGCTGTTATTAAGTTGTGATACTTTTCTAATCCCACAAACGGGGATTTAACCCATTTAACCCATCCATGAAGGGAAACACCACACACTAGTGAACACACACACACACACACTAGGGGCAGTGAGCACACTTGCCCGGAGCGGTGGGCAGCCCTATCCCCGGTGCCTGGGGAGCAATTGGGGGTTAGGTGTCTTGCTCAAGGACACCTCAGTCATGGACTGTGGGCACTGTCCGGTCACAGGGCCAGTTCCCTAACCTCCAGCCCACGACTGCCCCTTAAGGTAATTGGATACTTAACCAAGCATTAGGGAAATTGTGGCCAACTAAAAATCACGTGCCAAATTTTGACAAACAAAAATGATATCCATACTAATGAAAATTATATAAAAGTTTGATCCTAGTTACAGCTGTGTTTGTACGCCTCCAGCCCATGCTTGGCGTGAAGCATAGTGACCTTAGGCCACTTATTTATTCACTCCATGCTTGTTATTGTATTGCTCTGTTTTAAAACGTAAGGTTATGAAAAGATACAAACATGTATTTTTCACCTGGAAAAACCTGTTTAAGGTTCACAGTCGGACCTTAAAACCACTGTTTTACCTTTTAAGGGAACCTGTTCATTGTTTGTGCCTTGATGAATGAAAATGTATCTGCACAGAAACATGACTAATGACCAAGTCACACATCTTTAGGATTATTATGTTTGTTTTGATATTTTCATTTGAGTTGCCTCTTTATCAGTAAGCTGGCAATTAAACCAGAGGGAGAAGATGAAGGTAGAGTGCGTAGTTTTCTGTTTCTGAATGACAGCACTGCTACTGCTGTGAATAATAATAATAATAATGATTATTATTATTATAATAACACATCTTACCGATGAGCTAAATATGATTATCGTTGGCTGAATAAAGTGTTTGAATAATTTTGTATCCCTCACTGCGATGACTGTTCTTGACTCTTTATAACTAAAAAAGTTCTGCATACAGAAAACCACAATATTCAGAGGACTTGGTCTGTGATAGTATTTTTGATATTGAAATGCCCGCCGTCGGGGGAAAATGCTTCTTAACTTGAAATAGTTTGGTTTTGTATGTAAACACTGTCAAAACACACTTACGCAAAACTAAAAGCAACCAAAGCGGCCCAGCTCGAGTTTACTGTTTTGGTGATGCTACAAAACTCATTTACATATCGCTGCTGTCAGAAGAAAACCTCGTATCTCCAAAACCGTAACTTTACAGGAGAAGGAAAAAACATACTTCACTTTCAATGTAAGTCAATGGAACCAGAATTTTTCACGTGTCATTTTGGGTCATTTCTTTTAGGCCCATCCATCTATTTTCTAAGCCGCTTCTCCGTCAGGGTCACGGGGGGGGTGCTGGAGCCTATCCCAGCGGTCATCGGGCGGAAGGCAGGATACACCCTGGACAGGTCGCCAGTCCATCACAGGGCAGACAGACAGTCACAGACAGTCACTCACACCCAGGGGCAATTTAGCACATCCAATTGGCCTGACTGCATGTCTTTGGACTGTGGGAGGAAACCGGAGAACCCGGAGGAAACCCACGCAGACACGGGGAGAACATGCAAACTCCACACAGAGAGGACCCCGGTCACCCGGCCGGGGAATCGAACCCAGACCCTCCGTGCTGTGAGGCGACAGCGCTACCCACCACGCCACCGTGCCGCCCTTCTTTTAGGCCATTCATCATAAAATTTACAAACAGTGTAAAGAGTAACAGTCACTTTCAAATGATGTCAAAAACTGAAAAATGCCAAAAATGGAGATACGAGGTTTTCTTCCGACAGCCACGATATACAGTATCTGCCTCTTCAGACTCCAGCAGTTTAGCTCCACCCATTCAAGCTGAAGTTAGGAGTGTTTCAGCGTAGGCTGTTTCATTGTATACTGGAGAAAGAATGATGCCTATAGGGTTTTATGTATGATAAAGCAAACAAAAGAAAAATAGGAAAAGTTGTGGATACGGGCCCTTAGTTTTGTTTTGGCTTGGCTTTTCCAATATAAACGTTATGAAGGCTTTGCTGAGCGATGCTGTGTTTGAATGTTCACCTGCTGATAGAACAGGGTCTTAGTGGGAAAATGCAGAATATGGACCTCTTAAGGCTCTCTCTCATAACAACAGCGGGCTTTGTTTCATTGAGAAGCGAAGGCTTGTGGTAGGACGTCTCCCTGCCTTCAGCTAAAACCTTGTATCTCCAAAATAGTAACTTTACAGGAGAAGGAAAAAAACGTACTTCACTTTCAATGTAAGTCAATGGAACCAGAATTTTTCCCGTGTCATTTTGGGTCATTTCTTTTAGGCCCATCCATCCATCCATCCATCCATCCATCCATCCATCCATCCATCCATCCATCTATTTTCTAAGCCGCTTCTCCGTCAGGGTCGCGGGGGGGTCCGTCACAGTGAAACAAAAAGAAAAAAGTATTTTTTGGGAAAAGTTCAGCACTTTGGAGGACACAGCATGCCATGGATCTCCCTGAAGATTAGATAATAACAGATTAGACAAACTAGACTTGTTTTATTCCTAAATTCAGGCAGAACAGTGGAAAACTGAGCAAGACCTTTCAATCTCAAGTGGACACATTTCTAGAGACAAGGTACAAAAAAAATTAGAAGTTGCTTTGTGCACAATTGTTGCATGACTTGTATTAATACTGTTCACCATTTGAGAACATTTTGTATTTTTATTGTCATTTAGACAAGTTTTTCACTGATGTTTATGACGGACTCCTGTCACTGGACCACTATGGACCACAGACTCCTCCTCAGTACTAGCCTGAGGAGCACCAAAATGTGCTTTGTGGGCCACTTGTGGTTCTCAGCCCTGGGCTTTTTGGGGGACGGTTTCAGAGAGAGGTGAGCAGCACATGTGAGGAGTGATGGAACGAATTCTCATTCAACTGGAGGCATGGCAGTGATTAATTTAGGGGGAAAACCAGATGCAGTCATGACAGATGCAGAGGTACAATTCCAGCTTTACTGAGTTTCTGAGCTCTTTTAGTTCATATTACTGACTCACAGTGGCTCCAGGTGTTCCACTGCATACTCACAGCTTTTGTAATCTCCGTAGAAAAGCACTGACCAATGCAATGCACATGAGCCTCAAACCCCCTACCTTGAAAGGAGAACTCCACCAATTTTTCTGAGTAATTCTAGGGTTGGGATGTAAACAAAGTCGTTAGGAGTGGTTTGGTGTGAAATGGTTCAGATTTCTTTGCAGTGGTGGTGATGGGAACCAGGGGTTGTCATGACTACAGCACAAATATAACCATTTTATTTACTATCCAGAACTATTTTTTTTTAAATATTGATTATGGTAAAGTAGTGGTCATGCTGATGGAGTGTTTTACCTTGGAACATGTTTCATGTATCCCTCTGCCATGAATGGATTAAAATACATTTTAGTCCAAAACTTTATCCCAAAACTACTGTAAAACATTCCCACACACCACACAGTGCAGTCATAGCCATTTCATGTAGTACCTTTGTGTGTGGGAGCTTTTGGGGTGGATGTCTGGTTCCTGTCACCACTATGAACAACTTTGACTCTGTAAGTTTCTCTAGAACGAAGCTTGTTATATCGAACCAAACTGAATGATTTTGTTGACTTGTTACGCATTCAATTTTGCTTATATAAATAAATAAAAAAATTGGGGTGTTCCCCCTTTAAAATGAATAGTGCCTTTGTGATGAGCTCTAAATTAAGATTAAGTGACCTTTATTAGTCCCACAACGGGAAAATTTCACTTCCGCATTTAACCCATCCGTGAAGTGAAACACCACATACACTCTAGTGAGCAGCCCAATCCGCAGCGCCCGGGGAGCAGTTGGAGGTTTGGTGTCTTGCTCAAGGACACCTCAGTCATGGACTGTCAGCACTGGGGATCAAACCGACGACCTTCCAGTCACAAGGCTGGTTCCCTAACCTCCAGCCCACGACTGCCCCCAAAACCTTGTCAGAAGTGGGATTCGAACCCACGCCGCCAGGAGAGACTGAGACCTGAACGCAGCGCCTTAGACGTCGTTACATTTATGAAAATTCTGATATTTATTTCTATGGCAAAAAAATTCTGAACATACTCTATATGAAAACGGTACAGGGTTAGGATTAGGATTTGGGTTGAGGTTAAGCTTAGGGTTAGGATTAGGGCCAGGGTGAGGGTTAGGATTGGGTTTTGGGTTAAGCTTAGGGTGAGGATTAGGGTAAGGTTGGTTTTGCTGGCTAATGAAAGTTAATTATTAAGTCTACTTCATATAACATAACAGTACGTCTGCTTAATGTAAGTCATATATCAACAGTACATCTTCAAGGTATTTACTTCAGTGCATTCAGACGCTGCACTACTGCTAATTCACTGATAGGTTCTAGATGTGTCACTGATAATCTGTTTATTAATCATCTACAAACCAGTTGCATATTCCAAGACAGGCGGTAAAAGGCTGAAAAAGGCCACCAAAGGGTCCCAGATTCTTTAATTCAGCTTTCAGTTTGCTTAAGACACCATGTGGTGCACCTGACTGTCCCAGCGCAGGTCATCTTGAATGATGATCCCCAAGACTAGCGTGACAGACCTCTGTGTTTACGTTCACATATACATGCCTTAATTGAGTTAAATGAGACGTTGGAAGTGAAGGGTTATGTGGAGATTGTCTACAGAAGGCAGAATGGAGAAGGCCGGTGTATGTGTGCTGTGCTGAGCTCTCCTCTCCTACCCTTTGCTCAGTATCTGTGGACTCAGGGTTTGTCCTCTTTGCCCGTGTCTGATCATAGCTCCATCATCCTTCACTGAAGCTCCTATGACAGCTCCTGTCAAACAGTGTTTTCTGCAGCACACATCAGGTTTAGCGCTGCTGATGACCCGGAGACAAAGGCTGCGCTCACACTGCAGGACCGGTGTGGCCCAAATCAGATTTTTTGCTGTAAATGTAACAATGATGTGATTTCATCGAATCCTTCTCAGTCCCATCTCATGCGCTTTCATATGTGCTTGTAGAACAGATACATAGCCTTTGTGTTGCCGTAGCAACTGTAACAAGAACGAGGGTGACCACATGTGACCACCTGAGACTCAGATTTCTTTACAGTGGTGGTGATGGGAACCAGGCGTCGCCATGACTACAACACAAATATAAACGTTTTATTTATTATCCAAAACCACCAGTGAACCTAGACGAGTCTTCTGAGTTTTATATGGAATGTATGGAATGTTTTTTTTTCTTTCTTTGGCTCTATTTATATCATAACCATTGAATTATGTAGGAATTTGGAGGAAGTTGGTGGAATTCCCATTTTAATGCCAGTGACCAAGATAATAGTTTCTATTTGGGGGGGGGGGGGGGGGGGGGGTGCGTGGAGAGCAGACTTCTGTCCCTACAACCTTTGGGATGAGTTGGAGTAATCCAGAACTGACTATCCAACATCAGTACCTGACCTCAACATGCTCAATAGAATCCTCACAGCAATGTTCGACATCTAGTGTAAAGCCTTTCTAGACGAGTAGAGGCTGTTACTGCAGCAAAGAAGGACGAGCTCAAATCAGATCAATGGAATCAAGCCTTGTTGGTCACACAGATGCAGTGAGATGCTTTTACAGCTGTCAACAGAATATGCAATAAAAATGATAAGAGTATAAAAAGAAGAGGAGAATGTTAAATATGAAAATAAAAGGATGTAATAAAAAACGAGGATATGTGCCGAGCAAAAACTGATGTGCATGCGAGCATTTAAACCTTTTCTGATATCAGAAAAGACGCTGGTTTCTCCAACCGTTCAGCATCGTTACACCTCGCATTGACGCAGGCATGTTGAGTTCGTGTCTGGATGGGTTCTGTTTACACGTTTCACCAAAATGACTCCATATGAGATACGATTTTACTTTTCCAGCGTAAAAACGAAAAAACTTGTATGTCAATTCCATTGAACTTTTTTTCTTTCTTTCTATAAGAGTGTGTGCATGTGTGTTCTGCTGAAAGTGCAATATGTCTGCGGCTTAAAAAAAATTGTTAGTTTTGTATGGTGTGTGTGTGTGTGTGTGTGTGTGTTGATGTTTCCCTGCTAGCTGAGGATTTTGCCATTATACACACTGAGATAGCAGCAGAGAGTGATTTTCTAGCTGTGGCTCAGAGGCTTCTTGGGCTGTTTGGGTGCATCTCAGCTATGATGCAGTCTGGAACAGCCACTTGAGTGGTGCTATATTGAGGCTATGAGATTCGCTGGACTGTGGACCTGATTGACGTGACATCGCAGCCTGGGCTTCCTGCTTGGTTGATGCTGCAGTGCAGCTGTGGGGCTGTCTGGACGGGTAGTTTTTGGCTGCATGAGCAGCTCTACACTGCAGCTATGAGGCCTTTTGGGCCGGCCACTTGGGTATCGCTGCGTTGCAGCTATGGGGCTGCCTGGACCGGTGGCGTTCGCTACCCCTTGGTGGCTAAGGATATTTTCGGCCTTCTGTGTGAGGCGCTGTAGTTGCAGTGCGGGACTTGAAAACGCGCCTCAATGCAAAGTGAAACGAGCCAGTAGTCTACCGTGCATACGCGGTGTACGTTGATCTTAGCTGCTTGCGTTTCCATGGCGCCACCGCCACAAACATTGCATCTGACAGAAAAGGGCCGTCTAATTTTACTGTTGCTATGACAACTAACTACTCCAGCGAGATCCCGTCCAAGTTGGCAGCGAACTTCCCCGAAGGCTCTGAAATAAAAATCCTCCCACCGCACGTCTCGCTCACCTCACCTGCAGACGGGCTCTCAGGCCCTCAGCAGCAAGCTCCACTTCACAGCATGAGCCAGGACTTGGTCCAGCCGTCTGTACGTTGGGTTCCCAGATTGGCTGCTTTCCCACCTAGTTTTCTTTTTTAATTTTTAATGATGATCTATTTTTAATGAAGTCATATGGCAAATAATGACAAAATATGAGCTTCTCCTGCCAGTGCTGTGAGGGATTTTGGACAGAGGCATACCAATTTAAAAAGATGACATGACATTCAAATGGATAACCACATGTTCACAAAGTGTTTAGACGCTTTACACACGTAATGATCACATTTGACATTTTATACATAGTTTTACTTCTGAACCTCTTTTTAACTGTGTTATGTAATTATATGTATACAGTATTACAAGCATCACAATGCAAAATCCATTTTAATTGGCTTTCCTTTTTAATAATGTGACATTTAAAACTACCACTGTGAAGAAATGAAAACATAAATAGGAATGTTTCCCTCATCAGTGATCTCATTTTCTTGATGTTTTCATATCTTCTTAAATTCTCCTATACAGGCGCTGAATGTTTCATATCAAAATGCTCCGCTGTCTTCATCACTCCTTTCCAAAACCCGCTGCAGCAACTCCACCAGTTCTTACTTTTGAGTTTTTTTTCTAGCATGGGATTAAAATAACCTGGGATTATTTCTACAGTTTGCTTTATAGCATGGGATTAAAATAACCTGGATTATTTTACAGTTTGCTTTATAGCATGGGATTGAAAAAAAAAAAACTGGGGTTATTTTACAGTTTGCTTTATAGCATGGGATTAAAATAACCTGGGCTTATTTGTAAGATTTGCTTTATAGCATGGGATTAAAATCACCTGGGATTATTTGTACGATTTGCTTTATAGCACGGGATTAAAATGAGCTCGCATCACTGTAGGTTCTTAGTTTTTATTCATGTATGTACTGATTATTTGTAAACAAAAAATGTTATTAAACTGTCAAAAAGTTGCCAGCACAGCAGTTTTCACAGGTTTAATATAACCAGGGATTATTTCTACAGTTTTGTAGCATGGGATTAATACAAAAAGGGTTATTTCTATGATTTATTTTATGGCACAGGAGTATAGTTTGGGATTATTTCTATGGCTTATTTTAGAGCATGAGGTTAAAACATTTTTTATTTCTACAGTTTGTGTTGTGCAACAGTGCGGTCACCTCACAGCGAGGAGGGCCTGGGTTCGAGTCCCCGGCCGGGCGATAGCGGTCCTTTCTGTGTGGAGTTTGCATGTTCTCCCCGTGTCTGCGTGGGTTCCTCCGGGTTCTCTGGTTTCCTCCCACAGTCCAAAGGCATGCAGTCAGGCTACTTGCTCCTATGTGTGTGTGTGTGTGTGTGTGTGTGTGTGTGTGTGTGTGTGTGTGTGTGTGTGTGTGTGTGTGTGTGTTATGCATCTGATTTCTGCAGTTCTTTTATGTAACCTGGGATTATTTCCGTAGTTTGTAGTTATTTTATGGTTCATTTTATAGCACATGATTAAGATGATCTAGGGCTGGTTCTACGATTGGTTAAGTATTCTAATAGATTAATAGTAGCAGATTAATAGTACACTCTTAAAGATGGTTGTTCCAAGGTTCTTTAGTAAAGAAAATGGTTCTGTATAAAATCACAAACACAAACTACTTACATTTGTGATTCAGATCGATGGAGAACGTGCTTTAGATGGTTCTAAACGCAACCTTTTTGAAAACGGTTCAGCATAGCACCAAAAATCGTTCTTCTATTGTTATGATATCAGGCCTGTTACAATTAAAGAACCCTTTTTGGTGCTTTTCAAACAGGTTCTAAATAAAACCATATACAGCACGTTTTGTGAAGAACAGTTTAATCGTGCAAAGGGTTCTTTGGGTGTTCATGGTTCTATACAAAACCTTTTTTTTTTTTTAAAACCATTGATGAACTGACTTTTTTAAGAGTGATGGGTAAAACTTGTCTGAATCTTTTCTGGTGCAAGACTGCATCGTCTGTAAAAATACTCAGACGGCTGATTCGTACGCACTGGTAATAATGACATTACCACACCGTCCCATGTGAAACCGATCCCATTCCCAAGTAGTGAAAGCAGGACTCGGTTAACTCAGTTCAGGCAGACTCCAGAATTCATTATACAGGGTTTGCTATGACAAAGTGTCGGCCCTGAAATCTTCCACTGAAACTACTGAACAGAACTCCATACTGCTTAATAACGTAAGTACTGAGGAGAATTGAAATGAATGGGAGAGCAGAATCAGCAGGTTCTGCATGTCAGCCGTGTTGTGGAGACCCACATGTTCTCCCTCAATCTGCACCCTGAAACAGCCTTGTTTACTTTCCCTTTCCTGTGTTCCCATGACAACAGTGGTCGGGCACTCTAGAGCACCAGTCGGGCTGTACATCAAAGTCTGCGACCCACCTGAGCTGCGAAATGAGCTGAACCTATTTTGGCCATAACAAAAAACAATGTTGCTTATATATTAATTACACAATCAAATACATACGTATATGCATATATGCACACACATCGCATTGGTTCTTCAAGGGTTTCCTCTTTTGTAAAACCGTGAACACTCAAAGTCAGAGAACCCCTTTATTTAATGTACAGTATAAAACGGCCCTTTAAGGGGAGTTCCACTAATTTCCTCTAAGGGTTCTGCTTAATTAAGTGACCGACATGTAAACATGGTTTGGTGTGGAATGCTTCATCCTCGAGAAGCTGACAGAGTCAGAACTGTTCACGGTGGTCATAGGAACCAGAGGTCCGCCTCTAAAAGCTCCCACACAGACGGATCATTTTATGGTAGTTTTGAGAAGATTTTGAGCTTGAACTCCTCACGGTGGTTGTTGTGGGGCAAAATAGTCCCCAAAGGAAACGTATTACTTCCGATTTATGTGCATTTTCTATTTTTCTGTTTTTTTTATTCCCTATTTTTCATCAACATTCCATATAAAACTCCAAAGGCGCATGTAGGTTCACTGCTGGTTTTGAATAGCAAATAAAATGGCTATATTTGTGTTGTAGTCATGGTGACCAAGTCCAAAAGATTGATGGACTTCTTCCCCTTTAAAGTACAAGCTCGTCATTTTCAGGAGATGTTTAGTCACTACATGTTTGTTCTAGGAATTTTCATGCCCTACTGTATATTAATAAGGAAAGGGTGTGGAGATTTACGTCTGCTGTTAAAAAGTGCTATTTTATTATTTATATATTATTATTTTATTATTATTATGTGTAAAGCAGCATCACAGGCATCTTCTGTGTGATTTTCTTCTCCCTCCCGCTGTGAGGTTACGCCGCATGGCTGTTGTGCTGATCTGTTGTCTTGCGTTTAAACGCAGCCGGGGTTGGACGGAATGAAGTTTAGCCTTTGTTGTCGTGGATACAGATGCTGAAACCTCCCTCAGCCACGCAGCTCTGACACTGGAGGCTGTCAATCAATCACCGTGAGGATGCTCGCTGTCTGAGAGACCGTGAGGAGAAGCCCTGAGGCGTGCTGGAACATGGACTGCTCAGAGTGTGGTTGTGTTGTGATGATACAAACGGCAGTGTGCAAAAGTGAGAGTCCCTCTTTCATTTATTCAAACTGCAATTAAAACTAAAAAACAAACGACGCAGACGCCTCAGCAGCTGCATCTAATCTCACGTGCTTCGGTGTTCAGTCTGTCACTCCTTACCTTTGTTCCAGCTTCCGTTCTTTTCAGGAGACTCGCTTTCAGACACTCCTCCAAAGTTCAGTCTTAGAAGTTAGTTGTTGAGGCTTCTTGACGGCTGCACGTCCTTTCAGACCCATAGCGCTCTGTTTTCAGATCTGAAGCAGCTTGATTTTCTCCTCTCTTTCAAAGATGAAAGCTTTAAGTGCTGCTTATCTGATGGGGGCAGTTTTAGCGTCTACCAGGTCTTCCAGGTGGTTGTTAGGAGTCCATATCTTTCTTACCCTTTTTATGGGTACCAGAAACGGCCATAATTCATGTTTTTACATTTTCCAACCACACGTTTTCTCTCGGAACTAAACAAGTTTTTTTTTCTGTACCTTTAATATTGCTATATGTAAATGAGCTCTGTTCTGATTTGCTGTGCCGTATTGTGCCTCATGCAAAAATCAGTCCGGGTGAGGCATTCTTTACAGCTTCCGTATGTAGGGGCTACTAAGCTACTGTAGGTGGAATAGACAGATGTATGTAAATATGTGGTTTTTGGTGAAACAGTGGCTGGTTTTTGTGGCTTAGTTCACATATATCAACCGTAAGGCTTGGAGTTCAATTATTATATTTCAGGAAAAATCAAACATTCAGTTTTCTATAATATGGGCTCTTTGATCATTTTCTTAATTCCTAATTTCAAGTTTGACTTTCTCCTTTCTTATGCAAGCAGATTATTTTAAAATTCACTCTTAAAGATGGTTCTTCAAAGGTTCTGTAGTGAACATAATGGTTCTATATAGAACCTTGAACACATGAACATGATTAATGGGTTCTTTGCATCATACTTGAGATTGATGGAGAGTATACTGCATATTGCTCTACGTAGAACCTTTTTGAAAAGGGTGTTATATAGCACCAAAAAGGGGTTCCACTGTTGTTACAAGATTATTCATCAATCTGAAAAACCATTTTACCATGCGAAGAATCATTTAAGAAGGCCGATGGCTGTTTGAGTGTTCATGGTTCTACGTAGAACCATTTTCTTTACTAAAGAACCCTTGAAGAACCACCTTTTTAAGAATGTATGTCTAATCTCCCCTGAACTTTCTCCTGCACATACATTAGCAGTCGTTACATTTGGATGGGTTGTATCCTTTTTTAGTGTTTATTACTATATTTATTACTATTTTTATTACTAAATAAAAGTTTTGTTGACACACTCAGATAAACCCACATGTGCTGATGTTTGTGCATATGACTAATTTTGCACTAAAAAGTTGGGCCACGTCGTTCCCTTAAACCGAGGAACAAAGATTATGATATGATATTAAATGAAATGAAAATAACATAAAGCTTGTAACAGTAGAAGAATTTTTTGGTGCTCTCTCTCTTTCTCTCTCTTCTCTCTCTCTCTCTCTCTCTCTCTCTCTCTCTATATATATATATATATATATATATATATATATATATATATATATATAACATTTTGAAAATAGAACCATATATAGCACAATCGCCATCAATCTCATATTAATATGCAAACTGTTCTTTAAGTGTTCTATATAGAACTGCTAAAGATGTTACAGTGCCGACAGTAAGTGATTCATTTCAGACCATCATTCCTCTTTTTCCATCTCTCTTTCCCACGGTAGGAGAGCTGGTCATGCCGCCCGGAAAGCGAGCGGATGGTCCGAGCAGTGGCAGTGTGGCAAAGGGCCTGAGCCCACTGTATCAAGACCAACTGTACCAGGACCCGATTCCAGGCGACCTTTCTTTGGCCCTGTCCGCCTCTCTGAGTCGTGCCCAGGATGAGGAGCTGACCAGCCTGAGCTGGCTTCATGAGAGCACGGACCTGTTGACCAGTCTGGGCCACTCAGGCCTGCGCAGTGTGAGCCCCCTGCAGGACTCTCAGGGTTACTGCGAATCTTCATCGCCATCTCCGTCAAACTCTCCCAAATCCAGCGGTATTTCGCCGGGACACGGCCGCAAACCGCCGTACTCCTTCAGCTGCCTCATCTTCATGGCCATCGAGGATGCGCCGGCCAAGCGGCTCCCCGTCAAGGACATTTACGGCTGGATCCTGGAGCACTTCCCTTACTTCGCCAGCGCCCCTACTGGCTGGAAGAACTCGGTGCGGCACAACCTGTCGCTCAATAAGTGCTTTAAGAAGGTGGATAAGGATCGCAGCCAGGTGTGTGGGCTTTTTTTTAGAGGCTGGATTTTGCAGAGATATGATCTTAAAAATAAAGGCTCATTGGCTTATTTGGGGTCTTTAGTGATGTACGGGTAATTAGTTATGCTGTAGTATTTAAATACGGTGAAAGCATTAAAAAATAATGATATTTTCTTATTATGACTCCTTTGAATTGTTATCACCCGTTTGCTATGCTGCTAATTCAGGACCAGATAGTCAAAAAATACCGCAGCACATGTTCCGTTCCAGTACCAGTCCCCAGTGCTCTCGGGTGTGGGTTTTTACTTTTGTAACGCAGGTAATTTACACATCAGTTAGCTGGAACCGTGCAAGATAACAAAGCTACTGTTGTCTTATCTACCAAGCTACAGCTGAAAATGCCACAGGGCAGGTTTAATTTAAGTGATAATTTTTTAATCCCACAAACGGCAAAATTCCACCTCCACATTTAACCCATCCGTGAAGTGAAACACCACATACACACTAGTGAGCGCACACACACACACTAGGGGGCAGTGAGCACACTTGCCCGGAGCAGTGGGCAGCCCTATCCACGGCACCCGGGGAGCAGTTGGGGGTTAGGTGTCTTGCTCAAGGACACCTCAGTCATGTGCTGTCGGCTCTGGGGATCGAACCAGCGACCTTCCGGTCACAGGGCCAGTTCCCTAACTTCCAGCCCACGACTGCTGCCTTTGTTAGCTGTGTCATCAGTTTGTGCCGTCCGTATTTCATACATCCACTTCTAATCTAATTACTTAAAACATATCCATTCACTGATCAGACTTTTTTTTTAAAACCTATTAATTAACATATTTAACCTATTAAATTATTATTAACCTAATAATAAATATGTACAATGAATGAGGCTCCAATGGAAAAAAGCCAAGGAGCAGGAGATGTACCTGCAAGGATTCCGCTAAGATAATTTAGCTAACATTGAAACTTCAAATTAACACCTCAGTGTTAGACATCGTGTGTTTCGTTGTGCTAATACATCGTTTAATAATCATAACCCTCTCGAAAAAACCCATAGAAGCCATTAAGGGTTTCTGTTGGTTCCAGATCAATAATAACCCGGATAGCAGACAGTTTCGGACCGATTCTGGCTTTCCTGTGTGAGTGTTGGTTGACTGCTGGGTAAATCGTGGGGCAGTCGTGGGCTGGAGGTTAGGGAACTGGCCCTGTGACCGGAAGGTCGCTGGTTCGATCCCCAGTGCCGACAGTCCATGACTGAGGTGTCCTTGAGCAAGACACCTGACCCCCAACTGCTCCCAGAGCCATGGACAGCTTCATACCTTGTGTCTACATTTGTGGGACAATTCTGGCATGAATGTTGGGCCAGATTTGGGCCACATCCTTTAGTTCTACACACTTTACAGTGTGCAGCGCCAGATAAGGGCTGAGGACCCAGACGTATATTGGGCCAGAACAAACCAAGGATGTGGCCAATCAGTGGGCTGGACACATTTTGCCAACTGGGAATGGTTTTGTGTTATGTTTTGGCTTTTTCAGTTGGTTGATATCACAATCGTAAGGATCATAATGCTTTAACTGGTGACCAGTGGCTGATTCCAAATGCATCTGATGGTTTTCTGATAGCACAGTGTTCTACAGGAAACCGTTGGGAAGCATTGGAAAACCTTGGAAACCACTAAGCCAATTCCGGTCAGAAAGCAAAATCATTAGGTTTCTCATGGTGTTTTTCAGCAGGGATGAGTGTTAAATATTATGTTAAAAACTTTTAAAATACGTTTTAGCAACAGGTCCAAACAGTGCCACACACCACAGTTAGCTTAGCTAGTAGGCTAATAGTAGGCTAGTAGGTTCCAAGCAGGTTTAATTTCATTTAATTCCTCCAGCACCAGCCGCTCGACTTCCGTCCCTTAGATTTGAATGATCTTCTAAACTTCTGTCAATGTTGCCTCAATTAGCCAGAATCATGTTCTGTGGTTCTGTGGTTAGCAGAGCTGTTATGCTAGCTTAGCTAATGCTAACTAGTCTCTCTCTCCGTGCACTGAATTCACTTTTATTTGGTGTCTGAACATTTTTTTAAAAGCGTTTATGTTCCTTACGCTACTTTTTCAGATATGTATGCACTTTTCACCACCCCAGCAATACAGCTGTAATATCTGGAGAAGGTATCAGAACAGTAGTTACTGCTCAACCCGACGTTCAGTGGATGGTTCTTTGTGAATGAAGTGCTCGAAGTGAAGGAACCTTTTTCTAAAGTTTGACTGAATCTTGAAGTTTAGGGTTGAATCTTGAATCTTAAACACGATGGAAGTGTTTTTTACCAATTGAAAGTTTTTTTCCTAGAACCGCGCATCCAAAGCAGAACCATTTCAGTGACCCTTTTGAGAGGTGCAGTGAATAAGGGTGAGTGTTTTTTGGCTGAACGAGCGATTGGATTTTTCTGAAAGGGGTCATATCAATATTTTAGCAGCGCACTGCTTTTTAGATGCCTTTCAGTGTAAGCGTGCTCTCAGGTGAACAGCTCTTGGTTGCAATTTTTAGGGTCTAAAAACGGCCAATCTTAAGGTTTATTTTTGTGTTTAACTAAATATGAGCTGCTCTTCTTCTATGAAGAGCCCAGCCCAGTTTTAGGCTTTAGATTGAGGCACAGGGCCTGAAAATATTCTATAAAGGAGGTTCATGAAGTCTTGGAGTCTTTGGCACCAGTGCTTTTTCCATTGGTCATTGGTCTGGTAGTAGAGGTTGCAGTGTTATGGTTTTCTGTGTTTACTCAAGATTTGTACCCATCTAGTGATACTCAAGGGGGACAGTACTGTTCACCGCTGACTTATTAAGCGTACATACTTTGTTTAAGACATTTTAAACAGAATACCATTGTTCAGATGGTACCAATGCGGAGTTAGAGGTGTCATTGTGCTACATAGGGCTGCTCACCCTGCTGAAAAAAGCCAACACATTTATATCTCCACCTATTCAGTATATCCAGCACTGTCGTTTATCCCCACCCATTCATGCTGAGGTTATAAGGAGTGCTTTTTGAATAAGAATCGGGAGTTCATTTGCATATATCGGTCTGAAAAGCATAGTAACAAAAACAGCCTGGTTCATTCTAAGGGATACAAAGAGGCTGGAAAACGGTCATGCAAAAATGAATTATGATGTTTTTGGAATATGAAACCACACAATCGAAGTAAACCACAGACACATTAATCTCGTAGCTCCAGTGCTAAGAATGAAGAGGCAAACTTCAGAAATGAAATATGTCTGATCACGAAGGGTGGGCCATTGGCAAAATTAAAACGTACCCATCTATCCCATGGAAAACTCTCGTCCTGTGGGCTTTGCTGTGACGTAATGACACCCCTGATTGTTACGGCAGCGGAAGCGTCCCTGCAGAGGTCAGAAGAAGAGCAGTGCTGGCAGAGAGCTCAGTGTAGTTCGTGAACCTGCAGGCTAAGAATGTAAGAGCGAAGAAGCGCCTGCCATCTGTTGTATCTGTTCGACTGCCGTGAGTGGAATGTGTAGTGCAGTTTATGTCTGTAAACAGTTCGGAGAAATTTAGTCTTGATGGTTTAGAGCAGGTCTGAATGTCTGAACGTGACCGTGGTTATGGAAATGGGCTCGTCAGTGTTATTGTATTATGTAATTGTGCCTTCAGTGGAAGTTAAGCGTGACATAGAGCGGAGACGCCTTGCATGAAATCACAGCGGCGTCGTTAACTAACTACACACTGTCTGCAGGAACAGAGCGTGTGAGTGTACAATGCTGTGCAAAAGAGAGACCACCCTTCATTCAATCAATTTTCAATCAAAAAAGATATTCGGTGCAAGTCGTTCTTTTTTCAGGAGACATTTGTGTCAAGATTAGATAGAAGATATTCTACTTGCAGAAGAAAGGAGAAAGTCAAAGGAAAATAAGTTGGAAAAAAGCAACAATTTCCAAAAGAGAAAATGGAGCTCATAACAAGACCAGGTAGACCCCAAAACTGCCCCCATCAAATAAACAGCACTGAAAGCTTTGATCTCTGAGAGAGAAGAGAAGATCAAGCTGCTTCAGATCTGAAAACATCCACAGGTGTTTCTGTCCATCCTTCCACTGTGAGAAGACCACTCAGCGCTGTGGGTCTGAAAGGACGTGTAGCTGTCGAGAGGTCCTCACTGAGAAAAGGAGACATCAAACAAAGAAGCTGAACAATGGACTGACCGCCTCAGAGTCCAGACCTCAACACCACTGAATGTGTTTGATCACTGATTGTGAAAATGATCAACCAACTTCTAGGACTGAACTGTGGTGGTGTGTCTGAAGGTTTACTTGAGAAACTGAAAGTGAGTCTCCTGAAAAGAACAGACGGTGTAATAAAGGGAAAGAGCGACACGCTCAACACTCAGACATTCAGATTAGATTTAGTTGTTCTTATTTTCCATTAATTTTCATTTTTCATTTTTCAATTTCCATTATTTTTCCTGATGCAGAAACATAAATAAGTTGGACTTGATGGCTGTTTTGACTTTTAATGTAAGGCACTGTAGCAGTATACATTTACACCCCCGCCCCCCCGTTCCTACTCTCATCATCCATTCTATCAGCCCCACTGACCATATAGGAGCACTTTGTAGATCCACAGGTACAAACTGTTGTCCATCTGTTTTTCTGCATATTTTGTTAGCCTGTTCCTTAATGGTCAGGACCCCCAAGACACTGACGTAGTGGTGGTGTGTTAGTGTGTGTTGTGCTGGTCTGAGTGGATCAGACACAGCAGTGCTGCTGGAGTCTTTAAACACCTCAGTGTCGCTGCTGGACTGAGAACCAAAAAACATCAAGCCAACAGGGTCCTGTGGGCAGCGTCCTGTGGGCAGCGTCCTGTGGGCAGCGTCCTGTGGGCAACGTCCTGTGGGCAGCGTCCTGTGACCACTGATGAAGGACTAGAGGATGACCAACACAAACTGTGCAGCAGCAGATGAGCTGTCGTCTCTGACTTTACATCCACAAGGTGGGAGTGTCTAATAGAGTGGACAGTGAGTGGACACAGTGTTTAAAAACTCCAGCTGCACTGCTGTGTCTGATCTACTTGCACCAGCGCAACACCCACTAACATGTCAGCATCACTGCAGTGCTGAGAATGACCCATCACCCAAATAATGCCTGCTCTGTGGGGGTCCATGGGGGTCCTGACCACTAAAGAGCAGGGTAACGAAGTATGCAGAGAAACAGATGGACTACAGTCTGTAGAACTGCGAAGTGCAACTGTATATGGTCAGTGGTGCTGATACAAGACGGCGTTCCTAATACAGCGCTCAGTGCGTGTTTATATACATTCTACTGTAGAGTCTCGCAGCGTTGGTGTGAGTGGAGGTGGATGTGTATTTACCTCCGTCTTCCTGCTGTAAAGCCACTCTGTCCTGCTGTAATGCCCTATAACTCCAAATGCGGAGAGTTTCTCTGTGTATTTATCTCCATGGCAACCTGACTGCAGTTGACATGAAAACTATCCAGTCGCTCTAGCAACAGCAAAACTGATCTGGCGGTGTTGTTATTGTGTGTACGTGTTACTATATATACATGCTGCAGCTGCGTACAGCAACCCATCTAAATGATCATCAGGTGAGAAGCAGTTCACCTGCTCAGCATATCAGATATCTAAGAGAGAAATGCATGTTTTCAATATGTGCTTATTCCCGAAGGCTCTCTCTCAGGAGACTTGATGTTAAAGGAGAATTCCTCTGGTCATTCAGAGCGGTTTGGTGTGAAATGGCTCAGATTTCTTTACACTGGTGGTGATGGGAACCAGGGGTCGGCATGACTACAACACAAATATATATATATGGAATATCGACGATGGTAAAATATAACATATCTGGAACAGTAATGTTTCCTTCGGATACTGTTTTGCCTCATAACACCCTGAATATAATGTATCCCTCCACAATGACTGGACTTTAAGGCCGGAATCAGTGTCTCCGACATCAGGCAGTGTATTCATAACTATTTAATGTAATAACTTTCTGTGAGGGAGCTTTTAGAGGTGGACGTCTGGTTCCTATCCCTGTCACTATGTACGGTTCTGACTGCATTTCACATCAGACCACTCTGAATAACTCCGTTTACATCTCAACCACTTAAACATGCAAAAAAATATGTCCCTTTAAGATTTTATCAAACAAACAAATGAATAAATAAACAAGTTCTGCAAAGTTAGCCACATGTTTTGGCCACAGTGGCAGGAAGTGCTATGTTGTCCACTCACAAAGCTGGTGTTGGTGAAATGGTCTGCAGCTTCACAGCTCTAAAGCGTGCAGTCTGAGCTGCTCCTCAGTCAGAGCACTAGAGGAAGATTGGCGTCCTGGAGGAAAGCCCAGCTTCATACCAAAAAAGTCTGCAGACGATATCGCTTTCTATTCACGACGTTCGCTTTTATGTTTCATTTTCTGTTGATTTTTATTGCACCACAGTTGGTTCCAGTCTCACAATGTGATTGGCTGAGAGGCATGAGTGTCTCATTGCCCCTTTGGAACTGAATTACGAGGTGTAGTGGTTGAAATCTTGGGACACTCAAATAAACAGAATATTACTTCATTAACAGGCTACTAGCTCTGCCCTGCCAGTCTGCAGTGTTAGTAGAGGAGGGTAAAGTAGCACCCTCACTGCTGGGCTTTATTTACATCTAGGGTATCATATTCCGTCAAAGAGGGCAATTATTTATTATCGCCCACCCCCAATTCTTCTGCGACGTGAAGCTGAAGTCAGCTATTCGTCAGCTTTGTGTGGGTTGTGGGTTTTCCCGTTCCACCTTAAATGGTGCAGAATTCGTGACGCCCAAGGCTCCAGAATGTAACTGCTGCACCATTTAAGGTGGAACAGGAAATTGAGTAAGCTAGCCACTGAGACATCAGCTGTTACTAGTGATCTTTAAAGCTTGTTAGGAAGGAAAGGACCATGATGATGCATTGAAATGACACTAAACTAAGATTGTCATGAGTGTTTTTCAGTCAGGACGCTGCGTCAGCTCGATTAGAAATGTGCCTGTACGCAGTGAAAAGACGCGTTGCAGAGCGTCGAATAAGTTCAAGCCATTTTAACTTTTGCTGTAAGGATTCTGACGTGGGGCCACGTCAACCAATGGAAACGTGGAGGCAAAAGATGGGTGAGAACCCGAGATGGACGAGAGCCCTGACATTGCGTGCTCTTTTCCTGTGCAGTGTGACTTCTTGGCTCTTTATATGACCGTTACCATGCGTCTGCGTGTGCCGCTCCATCCTTGCACTGTCTAGTGGACGGGCACCCTAGGGGCTAAGTGGTAGGGGTGAGGGGTGAAATGGGATTGGGCCGAAAACAACAACCAGCAGTTGTAATAAAAAGTAGCAGCCAGTAAGCCTGCCAGAAAGAAGGGCTGCAAATGAGCGACAGCGATGACGGCACGACAACGACTGTGTGATCAACACAGAACAGACTAATTTATTATAACGTGTGGCTTATTAATAAAGTAAATGATGTCATTGTCATACACGGTAAATAATTACCCAGTCACATCTTCGAGACAATAAAATGATTCGTTGAGTCTTGATTATGTAATTTCTTTACTCTTTCAGCTAAATGTCGTGTTCAGAAATCAAAATTGAGCAACAGCATCCTTGAGCCACTCCGTTTTAACTATAAATAACTTATATAAATATGTATAGATGTATAGAGACACTTTCTGAAGAGCTTTATTTATGGCCTACCCTCCTGTATTCTTTCTTTCTATATATCATTAAAAAAAATAACCTTTATGGCACTGAAGTGTGGCAGCTGCCCTAAAAAATCATCATGACCAATAAAAATGCTCCAAAATTACTTGTGATAAAATATCTTTACATTAGCTGACATTAGAAGTAAAGACTGTAAATTTGCCCTTTTGAAGATTTTTTTTTGGACAGTGATGATCTGCTCTTTATTTATTTTTCTTTACTATTTATTTATCTTTCTATTTATGCAGACCTATGCATTACATAAATGATCATTAGTGATATGTGATGTTTTATTAGGTCATGCCAGTTTATGATACATACCTGTTTAAACTGCCTGTACACTCTTTAAAAATAAATAAATAACTAACTAAATAAATAAATAATTGAAAAACTTTCTTTAGTAAAGAAACTGGTTCTCTGTAGAACCATGTACACTCAAGGATCCATAGACATGCTTAAATGCTTCATTACACCATGGAAGCGTTCTTCTGAGTGCCGAGCTGTGTTGTATATGAACATATATTTTTGAGCATAGTAATTATAGAGGAACCCCTTTGGGTGCTATATAGAACCACTTATAAAAAAGTTCATGCACGTTCTCCATCAATCTGAAGAACCATTTCATTATGCAAGGGACACTTTAATCATGCATGGAGGTTTCTTGAGTGTTTGTGGTTGTATAAAGAATTTCTCTTCACTAAAGAACCTGGAGAACCGTCTTTTTGTAAGAGCGTACACTTGATGTGCTGTTTCATTATTGTTTATATTTCTGAATATTGTAACTACAGTGCCTGTGTTAGTGCGGTGTTTCCCGCTCTAGAGCTCAGTTGAAAGTTTGCAAGCTTTTCTAGTAAAGGAATGATCAGTGTTATCAAAGCCAGTCCTAAAGATGACTATCAGATAGATTAAAGCCAGCTTTCCTCTGTTACCTCCTCGTTTCTGTCATCGTGGCCCATATTTTGTAGGACACATGACGGCTGAGATCAAAAGAATGGGTTGCCGATTTTCACGGCTCGTTTGGGTTGTTTCTTTACAGGGTGGGGGGCTTTTCAAGCTTTCTGACGGAGCGCCAACAGCTTAATTAGGAGGGGAGGTGCTTCTTTGATCTAAAAATACAGCCTGGTTTGCCCGCAGAGGAAGGAAGTTAAAAAGATTCCTCTGTCTTTCGTCAGACGGCACTGATAGTTCAGTATTGGAGAGATAAGACGG
The DNA here is from genome assembly GCF_015220715.1 of Pygocentrus nattereri. Lineage (NCBI taxonomy): Eukaryota > Metazoa > Chordata > Actinopteri > Characiformes > Serrasalmidae > Pygocentrus > Pygocentrus nattereri. Next base: position 49,129,764 of record NC_051214.1, read on the forward strand.
TCCTAATCCTCTTCTGTACCTTTCAGTTTTCTGTCAGCTTTGTTGCTCGTCTGTCTGGGCTAGAGGAACGTTTGGGGAACGTTTGTGGAGCGTTCTGGTGGCCGGGTTAAGCAGCGTACCCTGTGGGTCAGGCTGATGCTTCTTAATCTTCCTGATTGGGAGAATAGGACAGCTTGGAAGCTCTAGATCCCATTGCTGGTAAATGCAGCTCATACAGTGTTGACGAATACGGCCATCTAACAGAAATCCAACTTCTTATTAGGGCTCCAACATGGATAGGGTGCAACCTATTCCTACAGTGTAGGGATTATAATCGTTTTCACACAGACGCCCTCATTTTTAGAGGCTCAAAAATAACTGGACAATTTAGCCGTCGTAAAATTTCATTTTTATTTTTGATACCTTGTTGCAAATCCTGTGCAGCCGATGACTTCCTGAAGTCTGGAGCCAAGACACATCACCACACACTGGGGTTCCTCACTGATGATGCTCTACCAGGTCTTTACAGCAGCTGTCTTCAGTTCCTGTTTGTTTGTGGGACATTTTATCTTCAGTTTCGTCTTTCAATAAGTGAAATGCATGCTAGATTGGATTGAGATCGTGTGGGAATTGCGGAACATTCCACTTCTTTGCCGTAAAAATGTCTTGGGTTGCTTTCGCGGTGTGCAGTGGGTCATTGTCTATCTGCACAAGGAAGTGCTGTCCAAACAGTTTTGAAGCATTTTGCTGAATCGAAGCAGATAATATAGTCCGATGCACTCAGAATTAATCCTACTGCATTCATTCGTAGTCACCTCATCCATAAATATAAGGGAACCGATTTGACTGGCAGCCACACGTGTCCACAGTGTAGCTCTACCTCCACCACGCTGGACGGATGAGGTGGATGAAGTTCCCGCTCTTCTGCTTCTTTCTTTTCTGATACGTGTTGGTACATGTGACTAATATAGTGGGCACCTTTTCTGTTCTCCACATTGCAGGTTGGGGTTCAGTTCAGTCGTGGCAGTCGTGGGCTGGAGGTTAGGGAGCCGGCCCTGTGACCAGAAGGTCGACGGTTCGATCCCCAGAGCCGACAGTCCATGACTGAGGTGTCCTTGAGCAAGACACCTAACCCCCAACTGCTCCCCAGGCGCTGCAGATTGGGCTCCCCGCCGCTCCGGGCAAGTGTGCTCACTGCCCCCTAGTGTGTGTGTGCTCACTAGTGTGTATGTGGTGTTTCACTTCACGGATGGGTTAATTCCCTGCCTGGGCAATCAACACAAACTATAACACTCCCTTCACCTGCCTGTGTAAAATGATCAAATTGTAACTTGCTCTGGATTAGAACGTCTGCCAAATGCTGTAAATGTTAATCTTCGTCTGATCTGTCCATAACACGTCATTCCAAAACTATAAAGTAACTCTAATATTGTCATCCTGTTTTTGAGGCCTACCAGTGGTTTACATCTTGTGGTAAACCCAGTGTATTTACTCTGGTCTTCACTTGATGACGTTGACACAGATACTCCAACCCCCTGGAGGTTGTTCTCGATCTGCCAAATGTTGTATTGCTTCACCAGCAAGTAGTGCAGTGAATGCTAGAAGAATTCTTCTGTCATCCACCGCATTCGTTTTCTATGGCTGTCCAGCCCCTTTAGTGTTTCTGCAATCACCATTGCAGCCTTTGTTTTTAAATTCAGGCTGTGCATGAAAATATTTTCTGAAAATGGCATTAATTCAACAAAAGTAAATCAAGTCAATTAAAAGCAAATAAATAGTTTTTTGTCAAGGTCTCATGGGATTTCCACCTGCACCACAAGACATAAACACAAATTAATTAAACCAAATGTTTAATTGTAAAATTTCAAATGTTGAAATTATGTTAAACTGAAACAAGGAAATACTAGGAGTGTGTTTTATTTACACAATGAACAACGGAAATGCACAAGTAATTTCACCAACTAAACGCCAAGAAATGGGTTGCAGTTTGTCTTTTGACGTAAATGGGTAAAAATAGCTGTCAATCAAAACAGGATTCAGCCTTTCGTCTGATCCTTCAATCATTTTGCAGAAGCTCCGCGTCCAGACCCGCCCACAGCTCCATTCACCACAGAGACGCTCTGCGTTCGGGGGCGGGACAAAATCGTGGCATTTATCCAATGAGCGGCGAGTTTCGAAGCAATGAAAAAGACGTCCCGTTTGAATGAGCGGACCTGTTGAAGTGAAAAGACACTTTTAACGCATTTGTAGTGAATGAAATGTTAACACAACTGAACATGTTTGACATTTTAGGGCAAGCTGAGCTTCCCTGGCAGTCTCAGAGAAATCGCCACTGCTCCGTCCGTCGCTGCTACGCGCCCTTGAATTATAACTTTTGAAACACGATTCTACAGATTCTCCGTCGCGCTGTCGGATCGGTAACATATACACTCTGGTTGTAACTTGAAGTTCACCTTCAAGTTGTGTCATGTTAGGTGCTTTGGGAGCTGTAGGAGCTCGAGGTGGGCATGGGGGGTTTCCACTTCCACCGCACTCCATATCATTACCAAGACAATGGGCGTTAATCGCTTCACAGCAGGGGAGTGGGCTACATGGTCGCTGGTTTCCCTTACGAAAATTTTCGTAGCTCGCGGAAGATTAGTGTTAAATGGCCAAGGGCCACCAGAAGGCCCCAAATTTTGCCACACACTTTTCTATAATCTACGAATAGCTCAGGCAGTTTGCACTGAAGTCCCTATACTGAATAATGTGATAACAGTGATGTCAACACTATTAAAAAAGTTAATTTACCTTTAATCAGTTGAGTTGGAAATGTGATAGTAGATTAAGTTTAGCCAGTTTATATAACTATTTTGGATCTGAAATTTGACTTATTATAAAAGTCATTAAATTGTGTTGAATTTTTATCTAGACTGCTAGGAGACTAATGTCAACTTCTAGCAAACTGATTGTTTGAGATGCAGATTCAGTGGTGGACAGTAACTGAGTAACTGAGTAACTGAGTAAATGTAATTGGTTTCTGTACTTTAGTATTTTTGGTGTATCTGTACTGAAGTTTCTCCGTTCTGGGGTCTTTTTCCTTTCACTCCACTACATTTCAGAGTCTAATATCCGACTTTTTCCTCCTACATTTTGAGAAATCCGTTGTTCCTTTTGGTTTCTGTGTGTATAAAAACGTCACATGTCAAAACGAAAGAAGCGCAAAGCCAGAGCACCAATCAGGGCCCAGCGGTCACTTTGTTTAGAGCTGGTTTTGACCTGTTGGTCATACCGACCCAGTGCAGCACGCGGTTCAACGTCAGCGCAGCAGCGTAAAACTTTGGGAGAGTCTGTTCAACATAAATGATGAACTAACCTAACTTTGTGTAAATAGAGCTCAATATAGAAATATGTCCACATATGCAGTCGAGACTGACGCGGCTTTTTTCTGAATTTCTACAAACACCATTTCATTTTATAGTAAATGAGTTTGGGCTGGTTTATGTTTATGAACAGACGCCTACAGATCAACATAGTAAAGGAGCTCATCTGTGATCCTGAGTTTAAAGCCAGTTTTTATTCAACTTAAACTTGGAACTAAGTTGTAAATAAATCTGAAACTGAAACTTTGCTTGTGTGTAAAAAGTGATTTCAGAGCCACTCGGTTCTCCCTGATGGAAACTGTTTACCTTCAGTGTTTTGTGCTTCTGATCATTTTAATAGACGTCAGCGTCACTAATTAATGACGTTCTATTAAAAGACTGGTTTACCAAGAGAGACGCTGGAGGACTTTCACCTGAAATGAGTTCATGAAGCCAGTCTGGTTATAAAAATGATAACAGGACATCAGAGCCAGAATTCCTCTTTTAGTACTTTTACTTTATACTTAAGTACATTTGAAGGTAAATACTTTAGTACTTTTACTCAAGTGGAGGTCTAAAGGGAGGAACTTCTACTTTTACTGGAGGAATATTTTACCCTGGGTGTCTCTACTTTAACTCAGGTACATGACTTGTGTACTTCGCCCACCTCTGTGCAGATTTCAGGAGACTTGGCTTGTAGTATTTATAGCAAAGCACATGTGATAAAATAAACAGAAGGAGTTCCAAAAACATAAATAAATAAAAAAAGACTAACAGAGGAAGAATGCCTTCCTATGTAAGTAAAACACAGTTCATGTACAAATATACACATTTTAGTGTCAGTCTCATTGGTGGAAGTCAGTCAAGCTGAAATCTTCTTTCATTACTGCCTGCTTGCATTGAGCACTTTAGCACTTCAACATCAAAGAACATGCGTCCAAAGTCCGAGAGGCTGGAGTCCAGAGATTTGGATTGGGCTTCCGTGAATGATTGTGGATGTGCTGAAGTGAGTCCACAGTAGAAGACATAATGTCTCGCTTAGCCAATTAACAGAATAATAATTGGTACTTTTGACGCTCTTGATCACTGTACACTCCGAGGCCCAATCCCATTCCTTATTTTAACCCCTGCCTCTTGTTTGGACACAGTGGGACAACCCTCAAATAAAAAAGAACATTACTTCATTTTTAAGGCTACTAGCTGTGTTTTGTAGGCGACCCAGCCAGTTTAGGGAACCATCTGCCTTCAAAGAGGACAGTTGTTTATTATTGCCCACCCCTAATTCTTCTGTGATGTGAAGCAAGTCAGCTATTCGTCAGCTTTGTGTATGGCTTTTCCCGTTCCACCTGGTGCAGAGGTTCTGATGCCTGAGGTTGTATGTCTGTAACTGCTTCACTGTTTAAGGTGGAACGGGATGTATAGCTTGCTAGCTACTGAAGCTTTAGTTGCTGATTTTTTTTTTATGATTATTATGAAGAAAAGGACCATAATACATTGAAACAACATTAAACTAAACAGTATGGTGGTTATAATTTTTAAAATAATTTAAGCAGAGAAAATATTCCCATTTGTGGGTTTCTTTGGTCACTTGCGAAGCCATTGCCAGTTTTTCTTTTTTTCTCATAACACTCTGGAGTGTGCTTCTGGGACCTTCATTTGGAAGGCCATGTACCCCTCTATCTCAACAAGAATCAGGATACTCCGATTGAGGGATAAGTGATCGGGACGAGGGGTGAAATGGGATCGGGCCTTAGGCAGACAGGAACATTGGATTGGACTTGTGTGGATGTGGAAATGTACTTTGTTTTACACATACACAGAATTTTGTTATCCTTGCTGAACTTCTACCAGGAAAGTGTGTACCACACACTCTTTGCTGTAGGGTGCCACAGGGGTCAGTCTTAGGGCCGCTATCATTTTCATGATATATGCTAATACTTGGCCATATCATTAGTGAACATGGAGTCCACTTCCATGGCTACACTTACTACACACAGCTTTATATCTCTGTTGCACCTGATGAAACAAGTGCTGTTGATTAGTTAGTTGATTGTTTATCAAGTTTAACAAATTCAATGAATAATTTCTTAAACTAATGAAGATAAAAATGAAATTCTCTATCTGGATCTACTGCACACAAAGCACAGATTGCGAGTGAACTAGGAGGTTTGGCAACATGCACTATATTTCCAAAGGTATTCGCTCCTCTGGCTTCACACGCATATGAACTTGAGTGACATCCCATTCTTAATCCATAGGGTTTAATATGATGTCTGCCCACCCTTTGCAGCTATAACAGCTTCAGCTCTTCTGGGAGGGCTTTCCACAAGGGTTAGGAGGTCAGACAAGGTTTGTGAGGTCAGACACTGATGTTGGACGAGAAGGCCTGGCTCACAGTCTCCGCTCTAATTCATCCCAAAGGTGTTCTATGGGGTTGAGGTCAGGACTCTGTGCAGGCCAGTCAAGTTCTTCCACACCAAACTGGCTCATCCACGTCTTTATGGACCTGCTTTGTGCACTGGTGTGCAGTCATGTTGGAACAGGAAGGGGCCGTCCCCAAACTGTTCCCACAAAGTTGGGAGCGTCCAAAAGTCTCTTGGTGCTGAAGGTTTAAGAGTTCCTTTCACTGGAACTAAGGGGCCGAGCCCAACTCCTGAAAAACAGCCCCAGACCATGATCCCCCCTCCACCAAACTTTACACTCGGCACAATGCAGTCAGACAAGTATCGTCTCCTGGCAACCGACAAACCCAGGCTTGTCCATCAGATTCCCAGATGGAGAAGCGTGATTGGTCACTCCAGAGAACACGTCTCCACTGCTCTAGAGTCCAGTGGCGGCGCTTTACACCACTGCATTCCACGCTTTGCATTGCGCTTGGTGATGTAAGGCTTGGATGCAGCTGCTCGGCCATGGAAACCCATTCCATGAAGCTCTCTACGCTGTTCTTGAGCTGATCTGAAGGCCACATGAAGTTTGGAGGTCTGTAGTGATTGACTCTGCAGAAAGTCGGTGACCTCTGCGCACTATGCCCCTCAGCATCCGCTGACCGCTCTGTTATTTTACGTGGCCGACCACTTCGTGGCTGAGTTGCTGTCGTTCCCAATCGCTTGTACAGAATACCTTTTAAGCTCTTCTGTTTATTTTTAGGGACACTGATAGGCTGGCAGTGTGTCAGACTGTTTCACTGAATTTCGGTTTTCTCCTGATGATTTATGTAATGGTGCTGTACAAAAAAAAAGGTTTATTATTATATTTTTAATTGGCAAAGAAATAATGGTTAGTTGCTGTATTATACAGTTCTACACTTGGAAAGAAGGCAGTATTTGATTGATTAATCTCTCTGTCTGTCTCTCTCTCTCTCTCTCTCTCTCTCTC